>NC_092762.1:56269153-56521653 GCF_047496795.1 Chiloscyllium punctatum | reverse complement strand
TTTCACTCTCTCTCTCTCTCTTTCTTTCTCTCTCTCTCTTTCTTTCTCTCTTTGTCTCTCTCTCTTTCTTTCTCTCTCTCTCTCCTGTTCTCTCTCTCTCTTTTTCGCTATTTCGCTCTCTCTCTCTCTTTCGCGCTCTCTCTCTCTTCTCGCTCTTTCTCTCTTTCTTTTTTCTTTCTCTCTCACTTTTTCTTTCTCTTTCTCTCTCTCTCTGTTTTTCTCTCTCTTTTTTCTCTCTCTTTTTGCTCTCTTTTTCTTTCTCTCTCCCTCTCTCTCTTTTTCTCTGATCTTTTTTCTTTCTCTCTCTCTTTCGCTCTCTCTCTCTTTCTCTCTCTCTTTCTCTCTCTCACTCTCTCTCTCCCCCTCTCTCTTTCTCTCTCTCCTTTTTTCTGTCTTTTTCTTTTTCTTTCTCTCTCTCTTTTTCTTTCTCTCTCTGTTTTCTTCCTCTCTTTTTCTTTCTCTCTCTCTCTCTTTCGCTCTTTCTCTCTCTCGCTTTCTCTCTCTCTCTTTTTTCTCTTTTTCATTCTCTCTCTCTTTTTCGCTCTTTCTCTCTCTGTCTCTCATTCTCACTCTCTCTCTTTCTCTCTCTCTGTCTCTCTCTGTCTCTGTCTCTCTCTCTCTTTTTTACTCTTTCTCTCTCTCTCTCTTTTTCCCTCTCTTTTTTTTTTCACTCTTTTTTTTTCTCTCTCTTTCTCGCTCTCTCTCTTTCGCTCTCTCTCTTTTTCTCTCTCTTTTTTCTCTCTTTTTATTTCTCTCTTTTTCCCTCTCTCTCTCTCTCTCTTTCTTTCTCTTTCGCTCTCTCTCTCTTTTTCTCTCTCTCTCTCTTTCTCGCTCCTCTTTTTCTCTCTCTTTTTTCTCTCTCTTTTTCTTTCCTCTCTCTCTCTCTCTCTCTCTCTCTTTCTTTCTCTTTCGCTCTCTCTCTCTTTTTCTCTCTCTCTCTCTTTCTCGCTCTCTTTTTCTCTCTCTTTTTTCTCTCTCTTTTTCTTTCTCTTTCTCTGCCTCTCTTTCTCTCTGTTTTCTTCCTCTTTTTCACTCTTTTTCTTTCTCACTCTCTTTTTCGCTCTCTTCCTCTCTCTTTCTCTCTCTCTCTTTTTTCTTTCTCTCTCTCTTTTTTCTTTCTCTCTCTTTTTTCTGTCTTTTTCTTTTTCTTTCTCTCTCTCTTTTTCTTTCTCTCTCTTTCTCTCTTTCTTTCTCTCTCTCTCTCTCTCTCTCTTTCTCTTTTTCTTTCTCTCTCTCTTTTTCTTTCTCCTCCTTTTTCTCTTTTTTCTCTCTCTTTTTCTTTCTCCCTCTCTCTTTTTCTTTCTCTCTCCCTCTCTCTTTTTCTCTTTTTTCTCTCTCCCTCTCTCTCTCTTTCTCTGTCTCTCTCTTTCTCTGTCTCTCTATTTTTTCTTTCTCTCTCTTTTTCGCTTATTCTCTCTCTGTCTCTCATTCTCTCTCTCATTCTCTCTCTCATTCTCTCTCTCTCTCTCTCTCATTCTCTCTCTCTCTCATTCTCTCGCTCTCTCTCTCGGTCTCTCTCTCGCTCTCGCTCTCTCTTTTTCTCTTTTCTTTCTCGCTCTCTTTTTCTCTCTCTCTCTCTTTCTCGCGCACCCTCTCTCTCTTTCGCGCTCTCTCTTTTTCCATCTCTCTCTCTTCTTTTCTCTTTTTCTTTCTCTCTCTCTCTCTCTCTCGCTCTCTCTCTCTCTCACACTTTTTGTTTCTCTTTCTCTGTCTCTCTTTCTCTCTGTTTTTCTCCCTCCTATTCTCTCTCTTTCTCTCTTCTTCTTTCTCGCTCTCTTTTTCGCTCTCTTCCTCTCTCTTTCTCTCTCTCTCTCTCTTTTTTCTTTCACTCTCTCTTTCGCTCTCTCTCTCTTTTTCTCTCTCTCTCTTTTTTCTTTCTCTCTCTTTTTTCTGTCTTTTTCTTTTTCTTTCTCTCTCTTTCTCTCTCTCTCTCTTTCACTCTTTCTCTCTCTCTCTTTCTCTCTCTCTCTTTTTTCATTCTCTCTCTTTCTTTCTCTCTCTTTCTCTTTCTCTTTTTCTTTCTCCCTCTCTCTTTTTCTTTCTCTCTCCCTCTGTCTTTTTCTCTTTTTTCTCTCTCCCTCTCTCTCTCTCTTTTTCTCTGTCTCTCTCTTTTTTCTTTCTCTCTCTTTTTCGCTCATTCTCTCTTTTTCGCTCATTCTCTCTCTGTCTCTCATTCTCTGTCTTTTTCTTTCTGTCTCTCTCTCTCTCTTTCTCTGTCTCTCTCTGTCTCTCTCTCTCTCTCTCTCTCTGTCTCTGTCTCTCTCTCTCTCTCTACACCCAACGTGCCCATTTTTGGGGATTGCAAGCCATCCACCTGACCATTGTGTAACTCTCACACCATTTTTGTCCTTTTCACAAATGGATCATCTTTGCAATGTTTTCAGTAAACTATGATGCAGGGTGTTGGGAATGCTGTGGCAAACCAGTTAGAGGGTTTGGTCTTGATTCCCAGCACAGCAGCCAGACTCCTAAAATTGTTTAAAGGTCCCCTCATCCCACAAACAATCCTCACCCTCGCCCATACCCCCTCCATGCTATCCATAGATCCTCCACGACCCATCGTTCCCCCCTGCCATATTTAAGCACCGCCTATGTATCCTCCACACCCACTCACTCATTATCCTCTCTTAAAAACCTCCTGGCAGCTAGGTGATAGCAAAGAGAAATATTTTTAAATCATTGGAAAACATTGGTAGAGGTTTAATCTTAAAAAAATAAGCTCTGATTATCAATACAATTTCATTGCCTTCTATCTGTACTGTAGGGATTCAATCCGCCCATCGAGTCTCTGAGGAGCATCTTAGTCAAGCCTACACCCTCTATTCCCATAACCCTGCATTCACCATGCCCCATCCACATGACCTGCACATCTTTGAACTGTGGGAGGAAACCCATGCAGACACGAGGAGAATGTGCAAACTCCTCACAGACAGTTGCCTGAGGCTGGAACTGAACCTTGGTCCCTGTAGTTCTGAGGCAGTTCTGTGCCACCGTGAAACATATACTCCTTTTAGTCTTTTTAAACAAGCTAGAAACTGTATCACAGACACATTCCAGTAGAATAGGCTCATTGAAACCTCAATAGTTCCAGTCATAACAAAGCAGCCATTATAATAAAAGCTTCCATTTGAGATGACAGAACACACAGACCCATTTCTCTTTCAAAGAAAATGCCCATCAGTCAATGGAGGGGGAGCTGGGGCAGTGGATTTTTTCCACATTCAGAAGCAGTTTGTTTGAAGAAAATATTCAAATTCAGCAGTCGAGTTAAAGAAGACAATCATTACAGCAGAGGACACGTTCGATATTTTGCGTGTGTTTTGGTGTTTTCTCAAAGGATAAAGTACTGCAATGCATTTGAACAGTTACATAATGCTTTCCAATGTAAGGTTAACTCCGCTTTAAAGGATAGGTCCTGATGACAAGTTCAAATGAAAAACTGTGCATTGAAAACACATCTATGTTACAATATATTGATAAAGAGAGATATCCTAAGATGTGAAAAAGCTTTGTCCTTCTCTTTCTAATTAACTTCTTGACAGGCTTTCCATTCTCTTCAGAAACTCTCAAACCTGATATGTATTTAATTGATATTCAAAACCTTCCACCAGAAGAAAATGTGCAGGAGGAAATACAAATTCCATCGCTTATTTCAAATAGGGATTCATGTGGGCAACTGAGTGTTTTGGCCACAGGCCATTCCTCTTCCTCAAAGTGTCTTCAGGAGCATGGCATGAAGTCCTGAATGCGGTGGATAATCGTATTTTCTCCAAGAATAAGCTAAGTGTGCTCTCCCTGTACACCATCCCCTTGCCACCTGGACAATGTTCACCTCCATTCCAACCAGACTCACCACCTGGAATTCCTGGCTCCTGTCCAGCTGAGGTGGGGAGGGCCAGCATTGTCAGAGGTGCACAGGGAGGAGAATGGCCATTATGTGGGAAGAGTGAGCCAGAAGGGGTAGGTGAGGGGTGGCTCAGCGTTATCAGGGGTGAGGGAAGGGGGAGGCCAGGAAAGGGCCGAAGCATTGTTGGGAGTGAGACGGTGAATAACGTCAGTGACCAAAGAGAGCTGGAACACTATTGGGGGTGAGGCTGTGGTTGGCATTGCTGGGAGAGCAGGTGAGTGGTGGTGGATGCTGACATTGTACAGTGTTGAGGGATGACCCCTCCATTTAGAACTCCATGGAACTGAAGGTGAGCCTTAATTTCATGTTGCAAACAGAAGGATGCGGCTTCACTGACATTACCCTCGCCACTTGGTATCCTGACTCCAGTTATTGCTGGATACCTTCCAGACGTGGCATCAGTGTAAAAAGGTAATTGTGCCTTCTGGGGCAGTGGTAGTGTTCCTGCCTTTGAACCAGTACACCTGGGTTCAAGCTGCCACACCCCCCGCCCCCCCACCTCCACCGCTCCAGGGATATGAGGTAACATGTCTGGACAGATTGATTCAAAATATGTGATGGGTTTATAATGCAACTGTAGCGTGTTGAATGCTAGAATAAATCATTGTGCATTTCAGGCATGTGATCATGACCCTACATTTGAGCCAGAATGACTGGGTTTAAGTCCCCCTGCTCCAGAGGTGTTACAATCCATAGAATACACCAGAACAAGCTGACCAAAAATAGGCTATAGGACAATTCAAATTGCTAATTGTGTTGGGTGAACCCTCTCCGTCATTGCCTGGAATATCAGGTCAAGTAACTCTTCAGTATTTATTAGCAACTTCCTCTCAGATACATTTTCACCACTCTCTAGTGCTTTAAGATATCATTAGGTCAGAAGTCAGGTTATGGTCCAACAGGTTTATTTGAAATCACAAGCTTTCAGAGTGCTGCCCCTTCATCATATGAAGGGCATTTAGGGTATCGTGACATTCTCTGAAGGTAGCTGGAAATATCACATTATGGCACAATTCCAGCCCTATCCTACACTGCTGCTGTTGAATGACCCCCAATGAGATTGACAACATCTGGAAACACATAAGCAACAATGTGAACATGTCTGGCTGGGTTATCTTGCTGTGGTGCTGAACGTTCGTTGTACAGGAGCTGATACAATACATAAGCCTTCACTTGATGCACACTGAAATTGAATCTAGCCTTGGCAAATTGGATTCTCTTGCCAAAGTACTCCAACTGCTCTTACAAAAGCTCATCACAGTAGTTTCATGTCAAGCTTAACAACAAAAAAACCTCCTAATTTGATTATTTGAGTGACATGATATTCAAGTCTAGAAAGCTAAAATTATTCATTGTAAGCGGGACTATTATATCCTGTTCTTTTAACTTGGAGCTATAAAACCACCTTTGTCTTGACAAATTACAGAGCTCTGGATTTTTCTCTGTTCTAGGAGGTTTATTTTAAATTGTGTAAAACCTCATTCTAAGAGATGGTCTGAGCAGGCATTAGATATCCTATTCAATTTCATCAGAAAATGTGACTTTGGTTAAATCAGTATTTGATTAGTTTGCACAGGTGTATTCTTACTGAACTGCCTATACACTGCAGCAACGTCTTTGAAACTGAGATATCTAAAACATGCTGAAAATTAAAATATCCCCAACAATTCTCTTTGCTTCATGATATAAGACTCTGCTTGCTCAGTTAAGTTCCTTGCTCAGCCAACACCAGTGAAAAAAATGTTAGCTGAGAATTGCCTGTTCTTCAGGTGCTGTTTTGCCAGGAGTACAGCACTGAATTGTTTTCTGCTGTGCTTCCAGTGGTGGGGTGACAATAGCTTTGAGGAGGTTTAAGGCCATTGCTAACGAATTATCTGGTTTGCTGTGCATGCAATCTTTCTCTTTGTTGTAAAGCATATTAAAACTTCCTGATGAAACGACTGTGTGAACTTTAAATTTAATGTCTTCTATTCTATATATTTTGTTAATATCTGCAGTGTACTGCTCCTCTGCTACCTGTACTGAAGCCATTCCTCATATGTGAGACTGTACTAATAGGGTTAGCAGGGTCAATGCTGAGCAGTATTACTTGGAATGAGATATCAGCAGAATGTGTAATGCAAAGGTATGTGATAACATCACGAAAATGTCATATGATTATAGAGAGTGAACTGGGATGGAGCAGAATTTTTTCCATTGTCTTAGGACAATGTGCAGAATCTTACAGGGGTCTGAGTGATATGGGCGACAGTATGTTTTATGGCAGATGAGAAATCCAGCAAGGCCCATCTTAACGTTGGGAGCATCTTGCTCCCTCCTTAATGCTTTTGACAAAAGAAGGGGCAAACTTCTCACTGGGTAGCAGTGAGTTGCCGATTGAAGGAGCTTATTGCTTATTGAATGTCTTGTGGTCAGCCTTTACTTATCTCATTAGTATTCAGCTTCCTATCTTACTTAAGACACTAAACAAGCTAAATGTCAAGGAAACTTGACATGGAAATCCGAGCAGTACCAAGCAAATTTTCAGTTGACTGTTTGTTTGGAAGGACCTCGCGCTGACTGAAAACTAACAGCACACGCCATAAGCACTGGTCATACACATCTCACATCCATGGACATTGACATCTGACACGTGCCAACATCTAAGCATTCACAAGGTGCATCGCTGATCCATGTCGGCACTTCAGTGCTGCACCAGCAACTAGCATTGCAATGACGCGGCAAAGACTCTGTACACTCAGTATATGCACCCAACCCATGGACTGGACTAAGCTGCTCTTCAGGCTCTTTGCTCACTGCCATAACACTCACTCACTGTAAGCCAACATTGATGCTTACAGTGCATCTTGCATTGCCTTGTCTTGTGTTTTTGTGCCACATTCATTCATTTGCTATGACGTTTAACAAAGACGTAAAGGAAAGAAACTTCCCATAATGTCTACAAGCCTCAGTCAAGTCCAGGAAGAAACTTTCAATTGGGGGTTCCGGTACAGTAAGTTAAGGGCTGCCTCTGATACCAGTCCAGGGGCTTGGAGTCAGTCGATCAGCCACTTGGGCAGTCAACATCAGATATTTACCACATATGCCACCAGGAGTCCATTGTTGGGTAGCCAGGATCCAGTTGGCTTACTACCAGCAGGAATGGCTGAAGCAAATAGTATAGGAATAGGTATAATTTAAGGCAAATTTAAACTACCCACATGGAGAAGGGGATAGATAGTTACAATAGCAACTTTAAATGAGGAAAGATGTTCGGGAAGACTTTGAGTGAAGCTTAATCACCGGTATGGACTGTTTGGACAAAATGGCTATTTCTGTGCCTTATTCCCTAAATAATTTTCTGTTAACACTTTTAATGAGGATGAGGTGAAGAAGTTTATCCTCTCCCTAGGTCAGGAGTACTAAACTCAACAGTGGCAGCAACAGGCATTGTGCTGAATGAGTGCACAGTAGAAATCTGTAGCTGAAGCTGTGTCACCATTGACCAATATTCATCAGAGTATTATCGGAGAGATTGAGTAGACCATGCGTATATCTCCTGGGATATAAAACAAGAAGGTGTTTTCATAGTATTTGTAAGGATCTTGATAGGGCAGGTATTTGGTGGAGGATGACTATAGAACTAGAGGATAAAGTATCTGACCAAGAGGAGGAGAAACCTCTTCACTTGAAGGACATTGTGGATCTTTGGAACAATCAATCCCACGTAGAGTTGATGCTCCATTGTTGAGCATATTCAAGGTGGAATTCAATAGAATGTTGGGTTTTAAGGGGTTTAAGGAACATGAAAGTGCAGCAAGTTGTCTTGGAGGAAGAAGTTCAACCATGAATAAAGTCCTGCTCATATTCCTAACATTCTAAGGGCTGAAAGAACACCATCAGACCACTCTAAAAGGCTATGCCACCTCACTGCTTCATCTGTTTATAATGTAAAAATTACTGCATTTATTAGAATTTTATTGTGGGCATGATAAATATGAATAAAGATACAAATGTAAATTATAGATTTTCATTGGACAGCTTTGTAAATGCTGTTTACTTCTTTATGATTTCAACCATCCTTATGTTGTAGTCATCTGCTCATTTTAAAGGACAACAATAATTTTTTTTAACATTCTCTAACTTTTAACACTAATGATGCAACCAATTACATTAGGGGAGGCAATGGCCTAGTAGTATTATCGCTGGACTGTTAATCCAGACACAAGATTAGAGTGGTGTTGGAAAAGCACAGCAGGTCAGGCAGCATCTGAGGAGCAGGGAATGGTCCAGGTTTGGCTCCTGCCATGGCAGATGATGGAATTTGAATTCAAAAAGACAAAGAAGTGGAATGAAGAGTATAATGGTAACCATGAATCCATTGTCAATTGTTGGGGAAACACCCATCTCCTTCACTAATGTCCTTTTAGGGAAGGAAACTGCCATCCTTATCTGGTCTACATGTGACTCCAGACCCACAAGAACTGCCTAGTCAGTGACGCGCTCATCCCATGACTGAATAAAAAAAAATGAGTAGTGTTGGTAATCTCCCTTCAGGGCTGTAAAATATTTGATGGGGCCCAGAGAGAATTTCCACCTACAATCAACCAGTATTCCCCTTCTGCTTTGATGTTTACTAACTATATCCTGTTGGGTCCTTTGGTCTTAAGGTTGTACAGCCTACCCTATGTGGTTCTGACAGGTACCAAACTAAGAAGTTCCAGAATCAATAGCTGCTTTTAGCTAAGTTCTCCAATCTCAGCTGGTGTGCGACAATTGGCCTCAGTCGAACATTCACAAACCACTGACTTGCTGTCCTTAAACAGCATTTTCCGAACCCACGATCACTGCTGCTACATTGGAACTCCAGTACCTGCAAGTTCCTCTCTAAGACACTGAGTTGGAAATATATCACCTTTCCTTCACTATCATTGTCTCAGAATGCTGGAATTCTATCTCTAATGACACTGTGGGTCAAATGGACTGCAGCAGTTCCTGAAGGCAGCTCACCGCTGCCTACTCAAGGGCAACTAGAGACAGGCAATACGTTTTGGCCAGACAGTGATGTCCACACCCTCTAAATGAAACAAAACTCAGTTTGGACATTTAAATATTGGACCAGCCAGTGATGCTTACTTCCCACGAATGACTAAAATAAAATGTCTAGAGGATTAAATCAGGTGTCCTTCCATCAATGATTGAATAGGTTCAGCAGAGGATGAGAGAGCATTAGTTTAAAGAAAACAGGTTCTAGTATCCTGTAGTTTGCTGATGTTTTAACAACATAAACACCATCTCTACTGTCACTGATATCAACACAATGTGCCTGCATCACAATATTGCTATGGTTTGTACTTGTTTCAAGTTGGCTGAACCAGAGGATACAGGGAGCAGGCAGAGAAAGCAGAGTTTAGGCCACAATTCAATCAGCCACGATCTAGTCAAATAGCCAGCAGGGTCAAGGGGCTGACTGGCCTACTCCTAATTCATATGTAAGTTGTGGATGGTTTTGCATTCCGTGTTTAACTGAGTGGAGATGGTGATCCTACTGGTAATGACCCTGGACTGGTGGTCTGGGTAGTATTCTGGGGATATGAGTTCAAATGGCCACTGGTGGAATTCAATCAATTCAAACAAAATCCTCACCTGGAAGCTAGTCTCTGTGACTATTATACCAGTATCAAGTGTTGTAAAAGCCCATCTGGTTCATGAATGGGATTGGGAATGTTAATTTTTCAGCAAAACCCACATCCCCACATCCTATGATTATCTCTAATTAAGATGCCAGATGGCGACAGCAGAAGGAAAGATACTTTCCAGCTTCTCAGTCTAAACTGGGTTTGTCATCTGGCAGCAAGTTTCCACGAGGTTTTTTTCAGATTAGATTCCCTACAGTGTGGAAACAGGCCCTTCAGCCCAACAAGTCCACACCAACCCTCTGAAGAGTGACCCACCCAGACCCATTTCCTTCTGACTAATGCACCTAACACTATGGGCAATTTAGCATGGCCAATTCACCCGACCTGCACATCTTTGGATTGCGGGAGGAAACCAGAGCACCCGGATGAAACCCGCGCAGACACGAGGAGAATGTGCAAACTCCACACAGACAGTCGCCTGAGGCTGGAATCGAACCTGGGACCCTGGTGCTGTGAGTCAGCAGTGCAAACCACTGAGCCACCATGCTGCCCCTTCTTCCTGCTCTATTTCTGTTAATCCAGCAGAACCTCTGTTTCTGTGCAGGCCTAGATTTCTGCTGACATAGAGCCCCGAAGGAAATGCACCCTGTCTTTCAGCGAAGAGATGTCACAATGTTTGATGTTTGCTTTTGAACAGCGATTCTCTCTCTTTAGGAAAAAGCAATCAGAAGCAGAACCCAGTGTGGACTGCGCAGTAATAAACGATTCTGTAATGGAATAAATTGTCTCAGTCGCACTGCCCAACAATCTGCATAAATTAGTTACGAGAAATGACATTCAGTATCGTCGGTGTGCAAGAGAAATGCTGAGCTCTTTCAGTGCACAAAATATCATTAACCTTTCATAAACCCCACTCAGAGTGCTGGAATGAGAGAGATACTTTCCAAATAGTCAGTCTCATTTCCCAACCTTCTCTCCTGAATCCTCAGACTGAATTACAGCTCTTTTGTCTAAGTGGTCATTTCAGAGCAATAATCTGCATGACAAAGGCCAACATTGATCATTCATCAATTTTTGTCCTGAGTGACAGACAACCCTTCCTACAGATGCCTGTAGTTAGTCCATTAATAGGTTGATAATTAAGAATGGAAAGCATAGCTGCATTTTCTTCCTTCCTAAGCCTAGAGGTGCTGAGGCCAACTCTGGTCTTACAGCGTGCCAACCTCAGGAGTTGTGTATATATATTTCAAAGGAATAAGACTGAGGTGTGCACAAACATGTCCCACTTTCATAATGTCTTATGGACAAAACTTCCGAGGATCTTGAAAGAGTCAGACCTATAATCAGGTTCTCTCTCTGTAACAATCCCAACCCTAGCATTGTAATTTGTTAAGTTATTGCAATAAATTATAGCTTTTTGATGACAAGAGACTCTTCTAATTAGGTCAGGAAGTGACTTCCCTCCATCACATTAGACTCAGCAGATCCTGCATTTTCCTACACGTAAACTGGCAGCTGCCTTCATCATGAGCAACAGCTCATACACCGTAGTGAGCTGGCACACCACTACACTGTAGTGAGCTGGCACACCTATACACCGTAGTGAGCTGGCACACCACTACACTGTAGTGAGCTGGCACACCTATACACTGTAGTGAGCTGACACGTGCACATACCATAGTGAGTTTGTACAGAATTGCACTGTAGTGAGCTGGCACACCCGTACACCACAGTGAGCTGGTACACCCATACTCCATAATGACCTGGTATATGCATAAACCATAGTGTTCTGGTATACGCATACACCATAGTGAGCTGGCACACCCATACACCATAGTGAGCTGGCACACCCATACACCATAGTGAGCTGGTTCACAATTGCACCATAGTGAGCTGGTGCACCCAGACACCGTAGTGAGCTGGCACACCCATACACATAGTGAGTTGGTGCACCCATGCACTGTAGTGAGTTGCCACGCTCATACACCATAGTGAGCTGGTGCACCCAGACACTGTAGTGAGCTAGTACACCTATACACTTTGGTGATCTGGTGCACCCATATACCATAGTGAGCTGGCACACCTATGCATCATAACTGAAATGATCCTGTCAGTATTGTACTAGGATCAATAAGTCAATGATTAGTGAGTCAAAAGAGTATTTTCATTTTTGCACAGGGAATGTTAATAAAACTGGGGAGGTGAGGTTTGGCATTTGTTTGTTTGCACTTTCTCCCCAGTAACGAATAGCATCATTTTGTCCACTTCATTGGCTCGACGGCCAACTCTTGGGGGAAAAAGAGTAAACAACACTTAGTCGAGCTATGGCGGTGGATGCTGGTAGCACTGACAATGCTGCAGGAGACAGGCTGGGGGAAATGTCCATTCGTGGAGTTGGATCTGAAAAAGCCTTTGAAGTAATCAGGAGGGATGGGGTTGGGTGAAGAAGGGCTGTACATGGTGCACTTCAGAGTCAGGCAGGAGGAGATGATGGGAATGTCGGATGTGTTGAGGAGGGTCATTTTTCAAGACCTGCCCTCCTCCTTTGGCCTGTGCCAGATCTCCCAATCTCCATTGGGCATGTCCAAGATTGACTTACCATTGTTGCCATCTTTGTTGTTGACTTAGATCCCCTGCTTCCCAAATGCCAGCTGGCCATCTCATTGCTGGAAACCCAAAGCCCAGCAACTTACATGCCAAGGTCAGACAAGGTTCAGAGGAGATTCCTTGTGAGCATGCTGTCTTAGAACAAATGAACAAAATAGAAGTACAGCACAGGAACAGGCCCTTTGGCCCTCCAAGCCTGTGCCAATCATGATGGCCTAACTAAACTAAAGGTCTGAGCATGCACAGCAGTAAGGTGAAACACAATCTGGCATCCCGGGATGCAGGAACAGTGGCCAAATGTCAACCAGTCATCGGCAGCCATTTTGAAAAGGAACTAAGTCTTCAAGATGGCTACCATTAAGTAATGTTCTTGACCTTTTTGACATGTATTCTGTAGAAATCACTGACTCTTGGAGGTGAGAGTGGGCTTTTACTACAGCTTGTGTGAATACAAATCAATTTCATTTCTCTTCATCACAAAGACTTTAACAAAACAGGTGTCTGTAAGAAACTATACAAGACATTGATTTTTCTAAACCTGTTGATCTGTGTGGTCTGCCAGCTTCAGAGAGAAGCAGCACTCCACATGAAACTCTCAGTTGCTAGGATTCAGTGTAGTATTAATTTAGTATCGATCAGAGTTTGTCAATTAGCTAAATTTCTGATACTATATGTATAGTCACTCTTCACTGAACAAATCGTTCTACATTAATAAACCTCTCCAGTGTTCAGATTATTACATGAACCTTGTGAAATCTGCAAATGCATTTTTGTTATGAGGCTAAAGCCTTTAGTTTTTTACATGCTCTCCTCCTTTCTCAGTTCCTCTTGTCTTGATGGCAGTAAGATGACTCAACGGTTCAGGAACCCTAATAGCGACAGCCCAGTACCTCATACGAGTGAATGGGAATCTATTTAATTCTGGAGAATGCCAAGATCCGCCCTATACAGACTGTCCACCAGGGGTCACTGACAAGCCACCAATAAAAATGCCTGGTCCATTTACTGTCCTTTGCACCATTTCTACTGCCATAGCTCCCATCAGCCAACTCACTGCATATCAGAGATGAAGGCTTGTATTTTCCTGGTCTGTATATATCAATACCACACTGGGTGAACCCTTTTTGGTTTCTAGTTTGAAAGAGCAGGTTTATTTTAAACACGGACAGGGTGATGGGGCAAGGTGATGGGGGGGTGCATTTGACCTTTGACAATATTACAGAACAGGTGACAACAAGTTTTACATCCCACCTGATTTTCCATTCTACAATGACAGGGCTGGCAATCCATTATCTCCCATGTTGTGTTGCAAGTCGAGTTCACTTTCAACCCTGTAGCTTGATTTACATCATCTATCATATCCCTACTCAGATATACAGCTAATCAAATAACCAGAAAAGTACCAGAGCACACACAGTCCAGGAAGTGGCAGGAGTGCAAGCAAATAGGAAAGAAGACAGGGCAATTCAAGAAATGGTGTTTGTGATATCAAAGTTGGATTTGTAAAGCTTGTGTAGTGATAACCCAGGAGAGGCTGAGGGAGGTGAGATGTTCTGTAAGGGTCAGAGAATCATAGAAATGTACAGCGTGGAAACAGACCCTTCAGACCAACTCACCCATGCTAACCAGGTCTCCTAAATTAATCTAGTCCCATTTGTCCCCTATTCCCTTAAACCTGTCCTATTCATGTAGCCATCCAAATGCCTTTTAAATATTTCCCTTCCCACCTTAAACCTATGCCCTCTTCTTTGGACTCCCCTACTCTGGGGAAAAGACCTTGGCTATTTGCCCTATCCATGCCCTTCATGATTGTATAAATTTCTATAAGTTCACCCCTCACATTCCGGCATTCCAGGGAAAACTGCCCCAGCCTATGCAGCTTCTCCCTCCAGCTCAAACCCTCCAACCCTGACAACATCCTTATAAAGTCAAAAAGTGTGGCACGGGAAGGAAGGTCAGGCAGCATCCAAGGAGCAGGAGAATCGACATTTTGGGCATGAGCCCTTCATCAGGAATGTGGGAAGGGGGCTGACAGATAAATAGGAGGGGGAGGCTGGGGGAAAGGTGTCTTTTCTGAACCCTTTCAAGTTTTGTATCTTTCCTATAGCAGGGAGACCAAAATGTAGTATTCGAATAGTGGCTAATCAATGTCCTGTACACCTACAACATGACCTCCCAACTCTTATACTAAATGCACTGACCAATAAAGGCAAGCGTGAAAAAAAACCTTCTTCATTCTCCTATCTACCTGCGACTCGACTTTCAAGGAACTATGAACCTGCACTCCAAGGACTCTGTTCAACAACACTCCCCAAGATCTTTTCATGAAGTGAACAAGTCCTGCCCTGATTTGTCCTACCAAAGTGTAGCGCCTCACATTTGTCTAAATTAAACTCCATCCACCATTCCTCAGTCCATCGGTCCATCTGATCAAGAACCTGCTGTATTCTGAGGCTTGAGATCTTGGCATATTAAAGTAGAACATGGTTTGTTGAGTTGCGATGTCAATAGAGTGAGAATGGAAGGACAGTACTGCGGGAGGGGGGCATGTTAGAGTTGAGGAGGAACAAAGAGTTCAGAGAAATTACCATAAAAAAGAAAGACAGGCAGGTTGTCATTGAGAGATTGTGGACTGAAGATTCCCTATTGGGTGACCAATTGTTTGTCTTGCCTAGGATTGGGAGGATAGTACTGACAGGCTGATATAGGAGTGGCAATCAAGTTTTGGATGTGTTTCCAGACAAATAAGAATGTTGGGGAAGGAAAATGGGATCATTTTCTTTGATCAGTTAAGGAGGGGGCAACAGCTTCCCTCTTTTTAACTCCCATCTTCATTAGTCTTAGTAATATTTTTATTTCTTTATAACTTGCAATTGGCACTCTTCATGAAAGCTCTAGTTAACTAGATGAAAATGAAGACATCATTTACGGATGTTTTCTTGAGTGAAACAAAGAGGAATTTTGTTAGCTGCTAACCCTGTGAAAATAATAAGACATCATCAAACACACACAAATAGGTAATACATTTAACAAAGGAAAGAGCGTCTAATGTAGGCAAGGAAAACCAAAGCTATCCTTAGAGTGTTGACATCTTTGATTCTTTCTTAACCTGGTATCAGTGTTTAATTGTTGACTGGTAGTTAACAGTGTTGAGGTTTGTGATATATTTGAGTTTCCAATGAATGATTTCCTCACAGTTTGTTTTTTCACTGTCTCCTTAGATAGAACATAGAATGTAGAACAGTACCGCAGTACAGGCCCTTCGGCCCTCAATGTTATGCCGATGTTTTACCCTACTTTAGGATCAAACTAACCTACATACCCTTCATTTTACTATCATCTGTGTGCCTGAGCAGTGAGAAAAAGAGGAGAGTCTTTCAATCCTTGCTACTCTGAATCCATATTCTTTCTCATTTCACTGCAGCTCAAAAAAAGCAGCTTTTTTTTAAGGAGCACTATTTTCTAACAGGATGAGAAAAACTTGCAGGGAGGGAAAGAGAATTCCAGCTCTTGTCAGAAATTTATTTTTTCTTCTCTCCACTTATGTTCAAAAGCAACTATTGAAACGTAGTTCAGTCTGTATTCCCGAGTCTAGCTCCATGGTGTTTCAAAGATAGATTAATGGCAGGTAAGCCCATTCGTCTCCCACTATATAAAATTATCAAACACATGCAAATTTCAACAGGAGATACAATTTCTTGATGGTAACTCAGTTGCCAGTTTCAATATATTTGGACAAAATGATAGTTTCATCAAAATTACTTTTTCTACTTGAGTCTCACAGTGCTTGCCTCAATCTGTGTTCTCAAGTTGCCACTGCAGTCATTTCAGTCCATATTTCTTCCTTTTCAAAAACCATCTTAGCCCATGAAAGGTGTCAGTTAAAGACGATAATTAAAATTCAGTGGTCCAGTAATGTAAAAGTGTGAAGACAGGAATTAAGTGGACATTGTACTAATAAGACAAGGTTGTTTGATGTCATGTTTTGTCATGCAATTTTGGTTATTAGGGAAAAAGGCAAAGATGAAGAAATCACATTTAAAAATGGAAGGAACATCAAAGCATATAATCTTTCACAGGAAACAATAAATGACAATTAAAGTAATAAATATTGAATTACAAAAATCATACGTCCACAATTCAACATTCAAACAGTTATAGGCACTTTATTTTGAAAAAATGTTTGAAATGTTTAGAGAAGGCAAAATGTTAGTTGATCCTAGGATAGTTTCTTGACTTTCTGGTGTCACAAAGGACAACCCTTTTAGTGACTCTGGAAAATATAGCAATCAGAGAAACATTGTAGAAAAAATTAATTAGGTAATTTATACCATATGCATGATAGAAGGGACAGAAAATAGTTCCAGAAAGTTGGAACGTTATACGTACTGTCAATACTACCCAGGCTGGATTGAACTGCACTTTTAACTCTTAGAAATAATTGGAAATTTCAGTCACACATTTATGTCACTGTCAAACTAGCATCAAGCCAAAGATGAAGAGATGCAATATTCCAAATTCAATTCAAATCATTTCATAAATGTATTCCCACTTTCCAAATACATATGATTAAAAACAACACCGGCTAAATCTTGTCAGATTTAACTTAAGTAGACTCCCACTTGTTCTACTCTTCTGCTCTGTGATGATTGCAGTGCTATTTCAACTCACTACATCTATCAATTATTGAGAACAGAGAAAGTTCACAGTATTTCTTTCATAAACTATGCTTTGCTCTCTCATTTTATTTCAATTTTCCACAAGTCTTTAGGAATAAATTAACAAACATTTGCACAGAACAGCTTGTCAAATCATGCTGTGCACCATCCCTTCTTTACTCTGTGACTTCGATTTGCGTTAAATTAACCAATTGAGAGTCCCCAGCACAGGCCTGTGGAATAAAGCATTGTATTGTGTAATTGTGGGGCACAGACTCAGGGTTGACTCATTGTCTGCAGGAGAATTTAATTACTCTCATGGACAACAATGGGTAATTAACATTTGACAGGTGCTGGGGATGCAGGGGACAAATTTGTTTCAATTCTAGCTCCCCCTCCCTGCTCAGTGACATTTTGTTGTGTGAAGTGTAGCATGTGTGGTCATCCATACCTTTTAAGGACTGAAGTGGTGTGCTGTGTCGCCACCGTCTGGTGTAATGAGAGTTTCTTGCATCTCTGTTAGAAGAATAGACTCTGTTTTATTACACAGACCCTTGGCAAGTCATAGCCTTCATGGTCTCCCACCAAATCCTACTTTACCCTTCCACTCTCCCAGGAATGGAGCAGACCTGTGGTTCAACGGTGCTGAGGAGAAATCGGAATTCCACTTGTGACTGATTTGGAGATGCCGGTGTTGGACTGGGGTGGACAAAGTTAAAAATCACACAACACCAGGTTATAGTCCAACAGGTTTAATTGGAAACACTAGCCTTCAGAGCGCTGCTCCTTCATCAGGTGGTTGTGGAGGACACAATTGTAAGATGCAGAATTAATAGCAGCTGTGATGTAACTGTAGTAATACATTGAAAAATACCTTGATCGTTGTTAGAATGACCATGCTACTTTCACTTCTTTTATATGTATATCGCAAAACTTAAAAAAAAATTATATTCTCAAGTGAACTTTAAGAATTGGTGTCTAGATTAGAGTGGTGCTAGAAAAGCTCAACAGGTCAGGCAGCATCCGAGGAGTAGTAAAATCAATGTTTTGGGCAAAAGCCCTTCATCAGGAATGAGGCAAAGAGCTTCCAGGGTGGAGAGATAAATGGGAGCGGGGTGGGGCTGGGGAGAAGGTGGCTAAGAGTGCAATAGGGGTGTGGAGGTGGGGATGAAAGTGATAGGTAGGAGACGATAGTTGGGAAGGAAGATTGGCAGGTAGGACAGGTCAGGAGGATGGTGTTGAGCTGACAGGTTGGAACTGGGGTAAGGTGGGGGGAAGGGAAATGAGGAAACTAGTGAAGTTCACATTGATGTCCTAGGATTGAATTGTTCTGTGGTGTTCTTCCTCCACGCGTCAGGTGGTGAGGTGGCAGTGGTGGAGGAGGCCCAGGACCTGCATGTCCTCAGCAGGGTGGGAGTGGGAGCTGAAATGTTGGGACACAGGGCGGTGGGGTTGATTAGTGCAAGTGTCCCAGAGATGTTCCCTAGTAGAGGAAACCGCATTGGGAGCAACGGATACAATAAATGACATTGGTGGATATGCAGGTGAAATTTGGATGGATATGGAAGGCTCCTTTGGGGCCTTGGATGGAGGTGAGGGGGTAGGTATGGGCGCAAGTTTTGCAATTCCTGCGGTGACAGGGGAAGGTGTCAGGAGGGGAGGGTGGATTGTTGGGGTCATGGACCTGACCAGGTAGTCACGGAGGGAATGGTCTTTGCGGCAAGTGGAAAGGGGTGGGGAGGGAAATATATCCCTGGTGCTGGGGTCCGTTTGGAGGGAGCGGAAATGTTAGTGGATGATGCAGTTTATGCGGAGGTTGGTAGGGTGGAATGTGAGGACCGGGGGGGTTCTGTACTTGTTGCGGTTGGAGGGGTGCGGTTGGAGGGCGGAGATGCAGGATGTGGACGAGATGTGTTGGAGGGCATCTTCAACCATTTGGGAAGGGAAATTATGGTCTTTAAACAAGGAGGCCAGGCCATCTGGTGTGTTCTCTGGTGGAACTGATCCTCTTGGGAGCAATTACAGTGGAGGTGGAGGAATTGGGAATATGAGATAACATTTTTCCAGGAGGTAGTGTGAGAAGAGGTGTAATCCAGATAGCTGTGGGAGTTGGTGGGTTTGTAAAAAAGGTTGGTGTTAAGTCGGTCGTCATTGATGGAGATGGAGAGGTCCAGGAAGGGATAGGCAGGTGTCAGAGATGGTCCAGGTGAATTTGAGCTCGGGGTGGAATGTGTTGTGAAGTTGGTGATCTGCTCAACCTCCTCGCAGGAGCACGAGGTGGCGCGATGCAGTCATCAATGTAGCGAGAAAGAGGTAGGAAGTGGTAACGGTGTAACTACGGAAGATGGACTGTTCCACATAGCTGACAAAGAGACAGACATAGCTGGGGCCCAAGTGGGTGTCCATGGCTACCCCATGTCAGCCCAGATAATGTATTGAAGGTGTTAGTCCCACTGTGTGCTGCTGTCTGTGCCATAATGTTTCAATTGATTCTAATCTAAAAAATGAATTAACAGAATCTTACAAAGATTCATGCAGTTTTTGAGCAAAGTACAATGTAACTCTGCAAGAACAAATTCACCCCACAAACATATATGTGTATGTGTGCATGTGGGTTTGTGTGTGTGTGCGCGCACGGTGGTGGGGGTTGGGGGGACTGTGGGGAGCTTGTGATACGTTCGAATCCAGAATGGGCTGAAACACCCATTCGGGAATTGTAACCCATTGTCTGAAATGACCAGATTAGGGACAATGGGTATCGGAAATATCTGCTGCTTCTGTCGTCATCACATGTAATTCCCTGACCTAAATTCACATGGTGAAATAACCTATGGTGATCAGCCACTGAACACTAACAAATATATCTCCATACATTCCCCAAGGTTTTGTTGAGAGTTTGATATATGTTAACAGTTCTCTTTGTTCTGGCTCATGCATGGAAATCCTACAGTGCAGAAAGAGGCCTTTTGGCCCATCAAGTCACACTGATCCTTCCAGTTCTACCCCATCCCTGCATTTCCCATGGCCAATCCACATCTTTGTTGTGCTGGGGGTTGAAACTGCAACACCAGGCAGAAACCCACATAGACACAGAGAGAAAGTGCAAACTCTACACAGACAGTCACGCAAGGCAGGAATTGAACTCCGGTCCCTAGCACTGAAAGGCAGCAGTACTAAACACTGAGCCACTGTGTTTATATAGAACCAATCTGACTGTTGACAATACATATCTTAATGCTGCTGGAGATCCTAGGCCACCACACAGTTGACTGAGCTCTAGACTGCACTTGAGATTCTCAAGTGTCCTTTACTTTGCAAAATGCTTGATATAGTTTGGTGGAAACTCTCTGGTACAGATATGATTCCACACAGTAATCTGTTCAAGTGAAATCTTCTGGAAGGAGTTATAAATGTGGTGAATAATTTTGATTGGTCATCAAATGGTACCAGCTGAAATCTGCTAATTGTGTCCAGGTGAAATTTCTCTTGTCACTGCCTTGCTGAGTTGTGTAAGATCAATACAAATGTGAAGAGCACCATTCAGCCTTGGTACAGTGACTAGGCACTTGCCACTTCAACACACACCACAGTCTGCCCTGGTCTACATTTGTGTCTTGGGACAGCTGCAGTGCTCCAGTGAAGCTCAACACAAGTTGAAAGAATGCATCACATGGGACCCTGCAGCCTTCAGGACTGATATCTGGTTCAATAATTTTAGAACCTGAACACTTTCTTGTATGACCTCTCTCACCCCAGGCTTTGTTATCATATAGGATGATTTCAGAACAGCTAACCCATTTTCACCCAAGAATGGTCCTCATTATCAGCTTTTCTTTCTCCCAGGCTCACCATTATCTATCCCTTTGTCTGCATAACTGTCCTATTCTCTCTCTGGGTTTCATCTCCACCTACTGGCTTACTTTCTTCCACCTTCCCCCTTCGTCCCACCCCTGACTTCAGCATAAATGCTACATTTTCCTAGTTACTATCTAGTTTCAAAGAAGGGTCATGTTAACTCTGTTTCTTTCTCCACAGATGCTGCCAGACCTGCTGAGTTTCTCCAGCAATTTCTGCATTATAATTTCTATTGGTTTTGCATCTCAGGGAACTTTTCTGCAACTTGTATTTCTTCTTAAGGGAGTACTTTTAGGGCCAGAGAAAAACATCACTGGCATCAGTGCTACTCCTAGCCTGGCCACCCTCGCCCCAGATACAAGCACATTGGCCCCACTCCTGAACCGAGCATAGCAGCCCTATTGTAGATCCAGCCACACCTCCCTCCAGAGTTTGCTAGAGTTGTGGGCCCCAGTTCTTGGGCCTTGATGAAGCCCCCTCACTGTCCCAATCATTAGGTATTTGTGTTTTTGTGTTTTTGCATTTTTCTTCCCTGTAATGCTAAGTTCAGTTTTTGACCTTCTTTACCCTTTGAACAAGTTGGGATAATCCTTTTGAGTGGATCTTTAGCTTGTATTGCTTAACCTCTTCCACCTTTCGGTTGAGACTGAAGTTGACATGTGAGCTTCGATTCAGATGTTAATTTCTGGATGTTAAATACAGAAAGATTTTCTCAGTAGGGTTCAGGTGTGCTAGACAGTTGCTTCTAGTTTATCACTAATAGACCATCTATTTGAATTTATGTTAGTAGTCAGCGGAGTTTTGTGAACCAAGGCTCACTTGCAGATAAATTGTGATATTTGCCTCTGTGACTAACTTAAAATATATATGATACCTGGTTGACATAAGTGTCACGTAAACAAAATATCTAATCTGGGTCACTGATTACACCTCAGAAAGTCTTAACTTGTCTTTGATGGGAGATTTATCAACCTCATTTATCTGTTTGTATTGATCTTTCTTTGGTCTTTGGCTCTTCTATGGCTATGTCATGCTTCAGCACACTTCTCGATGTGGCCTATTGTCTTACAATAAAAGCATTTGTTTTAAAATCTCAGCGCTGTATGAAACTGTGAGAGTTGTTTTGCTCTACATTATTCTGAAGACTTTTAGTGTCTGGTGTTGGCCCTCCCCACTGCAGTGACTTATCACATTTGTATTTTGTGGTCCTGAAACATATAAATTAAATGGATTCCAAAGATCTCCTGTGCCAAGTTTCACTTTCTCCTTAGGAGAACTAATTGTGTTAGTTTCAATCCTCTTCACTCACCATCTGAATAGTCTTCTCAAGAATCAGGTCTTCTTTGGACTGTAAGAAATCTGACAATGAGTCAACACTAATGCCAGTAATAATTCTGAATTAAAGCCGCCTTAGTCTCATGCTTTCACTAGTCCATTAAAATAATTCGTGAAGTCATTTAAGGATTCCTCTGGATGTTTCTATTAAGATGCTATAATCTCATATTAGATCTTGCTCATTTAATTCTGACATTGACATAATTGCCAAAGGTTTCAGTGCTTCTTCAAATGTATTTAGACCTTTGGTTAACCCTGAGTGAGCAATAACATAATCTGATATACTCTCAATTATGTAAAAGGATAATAATTGTTTGTTCAGCTTCTGGCAGTATCCAGTTTAAAAGCTATTTTACAGATTAATATTGTTTTTTTTTTCCAAAATGACCAATTTGGTTTTTATTTGGTAAGTCTCTGAAATTAAACCTTGCTGACAATACTATTTTCAGCAATAGATTCCTAATGTAATGAGATATTTTATCTTTAAAGGTTTTTAATATCTCCCAGCTTTGTTCACGTAGTGCATATTTTTAACAACTGAAATGGGGCAATTCTGTCTTGTATCTGGAATAGAGTGTCCCAAAAAATAAAATCTATGATATGCCCCATTTTCAAAAAAAATATCATTGGTTCTCAGCTTCGAAGGACTGGATCTGTGATTTTCCTCGCTCTGTACTCCTCCATAGTATCTGTGCACTATAACAGAAACATCCAAACTGAGCTGCAACTGAGGTTTTTTTAAATTCTTTCCCTTTCTACCTAAATTACTGTACCATTTAAAGATTCTCCTTTGTACCAGGGATGTCTAGCCTTAACTCATTCTATCTCTGATGTTTGTTCACTTACCAGCTGAATTGGACTTAAGACCATTTCAGTCGATTGTGTTGCAGATGTATCTTGGAGCTGCAGATTTCTGCTGTTCCAGCCCATCCCTTTTTATGTCAGAAGTGCTTTCTGTGTCACTTTTTAAATTATTCCTCAGTGTTTTGTGCTTCTACAATGATTTTGTTTTTGGTTTGCTACCTCTGCAATATTTGTTTTCCTTTACGTCTTCTGGTTTAGTAGCATATTTGACTTGTTGGGATGGGTGTTGCTAAAGTTAAATCTTCAGATCCCATGCTGACCACCATGTAGTGTCTCTTGGAATCTGTACTATCTAAGTGTTTGGTTTCATCATAGGCTTATGTGGTCCACGCATGCATGGGTCCAACAAGAAGAATACTGGTTTATTGCATCTCTGCCTCTATTTGCAGGTTATAAGAATTGGCTGTACCTTACGACAAACACTGTTGTAAGAATGTGGCCTTAGGTCTGTCTCCCGTGAGATCCTACTTTACATTCCCACCAAATGCTTGTGCCATCACTTGAGTGGGTATTCTAGTCAATTCAGTATTAATCCTTACAGACCCTTTCACAACACAAAAGGCTGATTGGTACATTTGGCAGCATTGTCCAGGATGTGGGTTTGTTTGGGTTGGCACAAACCTTGTGGCTTGGGCTCCTATGTTCTCTAGCTTGGAACGATGGCCAGCACTGTCTCTTCTCAGTAGTATGTAATAGTTTCACCTTCCCTGTCATTGACTACTGCCTGGCTCTGGAAGCTTTTTGAAACCTCTTTCATCCTGATCCATTGGATATAATATGAGTTAGTACATCTCTCACTGATAGAAACCATTCCCTCCTTTCCTCACGTTCTCTAGCTCTTGCCTGCTGTCGTCAGTGCAATGTCATGACATGTATCATTACCTCACTGTCTTCTCTATTTTCATTATACTACATTGGCCCCTCACAACATTTTTATAAATATGACGGAAAAAATAGCCATTTCATAGTACTATTTCAATTGTACTCCTTCTCCAACCCTATATATAATTTTCCCAGTTATGGCCTCTCCCGCATGTACTTAATCATGGCTTTGTATAAATACTTCCAGTTCTTGACAATTATAAAACAAAACAAAACAATATTTCTATAAAAAAACTCTGTGCATCCACCAGCGAACACTGACTTACTCCCTGTCACACAGTTTTTCCCCATTCATACCAACAGAACAAGATCCATTGTCTGTTTTGGAATATTGGGTGGCTCCATAACTTTCCATTTCATTCTCAGCCAGACCTATATCCAGCTCACATGTGTGTTTTGGAACCCTGATTTGCACCTTCACAGAACCTTGTGGTCTGATTCAGGTGTGCTGTCTGACCCCTCATCGCTAGGGTACAGGGAATTCAGCAGTAAGCCACACCATCAGAGAGAATGGAGTGATATTTCACACTTCATTATTTCAGGAATGACACTATCCTGTTTGCACCAGGTAGGATGCCTCAAAACCTGCCCCAGTAATTGTTGATGGACTGTTTGACAAAAAAGGGCACCACAGCCCATCTTAATGCAGTTCTACACATGTGGACTTTTCAAAAATAAACACACGATAGTCATAGAGATGTACAGCATGGAATCAGACCCCTTCGGTCCAACTCGTCCATGCTAACCAGATATCCTAACTTAATCTAGTTCAATTTTCCACACTTGGCCCATATCCCTCTAAACTCTTCCTATTTCATATACCCATCCAGTTGCCTTTTAAATGTTGTCATTGTATCAGCTTCCACCACTTCATGGAGCAGTTCATTCCATACATGCACCACCCTCTGTGAGAAAAAGTTGTTCCTTAGGCCCCTTTTATATCTTTCCCCTCTCACCCTAAACTTATGCCCTCTAGTGCCAACCTGTGGAAAAGACCTTGCCTATTTACCCTATCCATGCCCCTCATGATTTTATTAAGATCTATAAGGTCATCCCTCAGCCTCCAATGCTCCAGGGAAAACAACTCCAGCCTATGGGGCAGCACGATGGCTCAATGGTTAGCACAGCTGCTTCACAGCACCAGGGACATGGGTTTGATTCCCACCTTGGGCGACTGTCTGTGTGAAGTTTGCACATTCTCCCCGTGTCTCTGTGGGTTTCCTCAGGGTACTCTGGTTTCCTCCCACAATCCAGAAAAATGCAGATCAGGTGAATTGGCCATGCTAAATTGCCCATAGTGTTAGGTGCTTTAGTCAGGGGTAACTATGGGGTATGGTTCTGGGTGGGTTACTCTTCAGAGGGTCGGTGCAGACTTGTTGGGCTGAAGGGCCTGTTTCCATACTGTAGGGAATCTAATCTATTCAGCCCCTCCCTATAGCTCAAACCTTCCAACTCTGGTAACATCCTTCTAAATCTTTTCTGAACCCTTTCAAGTTTCACAACAGCCTTCCTACATGAGGGAGACCTGAACTGCACGCAATATTCCAAAAGTGGCCAAACCAATGTCTGGTACAGCTGCAAATAGCAACAAGAATTTCATTCTTTTTTCCTTCTTACCCCAGAGTCTAAAATCAAAGTTCTGAGCCCTAGATGAGGTCATTGTGGACAAGATCACTCCATGCAATGCATTAGTCACAGTCACTAAGGGGAGAATTCACATTATTTAAACTAAAATGACCATGGTATATGGAGGAATACTGTAATTTTCATATAATTTACAATATTTGTCATCCATCTCCATACTTTCCATTATAAGTCTATTTTAATACTGGAGAAAGTGAGGACTGCAGATGCTGGAGATCAGAGCTGAAAATGTGTTGCTGGAAAAGCACAGCAGGTCAGGCAGCATCCAAGGAGCAGGAGAATCGACGTTTCGGGCATGAGCCCTTCTTCAGGAATGAGGAAAGTGTGCCAAGGGAGGCGGGACTTGGGGGAGGGGCATTGGAAATGCGATAGGTGGAAGGAGGTTAAGGTGAGGGTGATAAGGTAAGGGTGATAGGCCGGAGTTGGGGTGGGGGTGGACAGGTCAGGAAGAAGATTGCAGGTTAGGAAGGTGGTGCTGAGTTCGAGGGTTGGGACTGAGACAAGGTGGGGGGAGGGGAAATGAGGAAACTGAAGAAGTCTGAGTTCATCCCTTGTGTTTGGAGGGTTCCTAGGCGGAAGCTGAGGTGCTCTTCCTCCAGCTATCGTGTTGCTATGGTCTAGCGATGGAGGAGTCCAAGGACCTGTATGTCCTTGGTGGAGTGGGAGGGGGAGTTGAAGTGTTGAGCCACGGGGTGGTTGGGTTGGTTGGTCTGGGTGTCCCAGAGGTGTTCTCTGAAACATTCCGCAAGTAGGCGGCCTGTCTCCCCAATATAGAGGAGGCCACATCGGGTGCAGCAGATGCAGTAAATGATGTGTGTGGAGGTGCAGGTGAATTTGTGGTGGATATGGAAGGATCCCTTGAGGCCTTGGAGGGAAGTAAGGGGGGAGGTGTGGGCGCAAGTTTTGCATTTATTGCGGTTGCAGGGGAAGGTGCCGGGAGTGGAAGTTGGGTTGGTGGGGGGTGTGGACTTGACGAGGGAGTCACGGAGGGAGTGGTCTTTTCGGAACGCTGATAGGGGAGGGGAGGGAAATAAATCCCTGGTGGTGGGGTCTGTTTGGAGGTGGCGGAAATGACGACAGATGATACGATGTATATGGAGGTTGGTGGGGTGGTAGGTGAGGACCAGTGGGGTTCTGTCCTGGTGGCGATTGGAGGGGCGGGGCTCAAGGGAGGAGGAGCGGGTACTATTTTAATACAGGTACTATTTTTAAAATAAGGATTGCCATAGAATTCTCAGCACAGACACAGGACCACGGTGACTGTTCCATACAAATCCTACTTCCACCCTATTATTTTAACATGACCTATTCTTTAACCCCTCAAGTATATGCCTTTAACTTGTTCAAAACAATTGTGCCATCTTGCTTCATGACTACATAGTTTGAGGAGAAATCGGCAACTTTTTTTTAACTCTAGTTCACAATAATTGCAAAGCCAAGGAATAAAACTGGCAGGCAATTTTATGCATATATATATGGCGCCCAACACTGATAGTATAGATGATGTTGTTCGAAAACAGCCCACGGAAGGATGGGTACACTAATGACCCAAGGTTTATGTTCTAGAAAGGAAATAAGCTAAGCAGATAATGGAGTCATACTGCAGCTTAAAAGGATACTGTTGTAGATTAAAAGAGCTTAAAAATTCGACTCAGAGGGAAAGAAAAAACCCTTGGTTTTAGAGGTCAAATTGTAGTCCATGAAATGGTCTCATTGTCAGGGCAGCGAGGTACAGAATAGTGCTACTGATAATGTGGCCCAAGTGCATTTGATGCCTCTTGCTGATGTAATTTGGAACTTATAATTCTATTTCTTATTTATTACTTTATACTGAGAAGAACTGCAATATTGAACTTTTAACTGATTTCTTTATTTTTCTACTTTTCACCTAAGAGTTTGGATCAAGGTACCTTGTACCTATGATGGCCCCATTGTAAACTTTTCACTGTATTCCCATGTCCCTGTACTTGAGTACACATGACAATAAAGCCTATTCTAGTTCTAAATCTAAATCTAGTTCTAATTTGATCTGAAATGGAATTTAGATTAGATTCCCTACAGTGTGGAAACAGGCCCTTCGGCCCAACAAGTCCACACCAACCCTCTGAAGAGTGACCCACCCAGACCCATTTCCCTCTGACTGATGCACCTAACACTATGGACAATTTAGCATGGCCAATTCACCTGGCCTGCACATCTTTGGATTGTGGAAGGAAACCAGAACACCCAGAGGAAACCCACGCATATACAGGGAGAATGTGTAAACTCCACCCAAGGCTGGAATTAAATCTGGGAACCTGGTGCTGTGAGGCAGCAGTGCTAACCACTGAGCCACCATGATGCCCAATTGTGGTAGCCTGTCAAACACAAGGCCATCCATTGATTGATTGCTACTGTATACAGAAGATGTCCAACTTCTTAGTCACTTCCCAGTAAGACTCCTTATTCAAGACATCACTGGTTGACTTTTCACTTTATTTATTATTGTGAACCTGATTCATAGCTTAAAGGCCTGGTTTAAGCTGGAAATGTGTTTGTTCTATTTTCTGTGGTGGAATCCATGATTTGTGAATGCTCATATCTATTTAAATACATGAGGGAAGTGCCAATTTCATGGGCCCCTCTTTTCTCAGTGATTGTGGTGCTTCTTGATCTGAGCTCCACTCCATTGCGATGTCAGCATGCTCTGCACACACCAGGAAGTTCCAGCATAATGTTTACTGACCATGTGCTACGGTGAACTCTGTCTGAAAGAGAGATTGCTTCCAAAAGGAAAACTGATAAAAGGTTGTTGCAGTGAAAGTCCATGCAAACAAAGCAGCAGGGAACACAAAGGGATCCAGACTGGTAAATGCAGCACTGGAAGTGGTCATATGAAAGAGCCACGCAGCTCCTGACTGCCTGCAGGAAGTGTCCAGGAAGGTCACGTTCAGGAGTCTGGGCCTGCCCACCTGCTAGGAGTGTATGAGGAGGTTTACATACATCACAGGGTCTTCAGGTTCAGTCGATATTCACATGAGATCTCTTACCCACCATGCTACCAAACACTCACTGTACTCAATGCACTGCATTTCCAGTGTTGTGATTGTTTTAAACATTCATTTGTGGGATGTGGGAATTGCTAGCCAGCCAGCATTTATTGCCTGTCCCTAGCTGCCCTTGAGAAGGTGAGCTGCCTCCTTGAACTGCTGCAGTCCACCTGCTGTGGGTTGACCCAAAGTGATGTAAGGGAAGGAATTCTAGGACTTTGACCCAGCAACAATGAAGACATTGTGATATATCGTAATGAAGTCAGCCAACTGGACCTCACAGAATATGAGTTTCCTGATTGGGGGTCCCAATCAGGGAGCCCTGGCTGACATGGAAAGGTTGAGTGTCAGCAATGATGACTCGCTAGTGCCTGACTCTATATGAGGCAGTACTGTAGTCAGGGACTGTTCATGTGTAAATAAAGGGTGACTTGGTGACAGGATGCCAACCTCTGCACAGGTGTTTCACACAGCAGTCCTTGATATTCTGTCCTTATGCCCAACATGCAGATATTCCTCCCCGTGTTGTCAGACTCATATCGTCTTACCACCTTCAGCTTTAATACGCTCCCCAACATTTCCAGCTATTCTGCTCTGGCAGACATATAAAGCAAACACAGGGCAATATAATCTCTGACACTCTGCCCTCAGGATGTGAGACAAAATAGTACACAGTAGAAGGTGTAGCTCCCACTTTTAATGATGTTTGGAGTATGAAATAAAAAAAAGAAAATATACCTCTTTAAACCAAAGAAACTATGAAATAAGATGTTGGCAGTTCTCAAAACAAGTTACTGGAGCACATCGTGAGTTGTATCTGCAATGTTGCCTCAGTTGATCAAAGTGAGAGATAACATTCAGACAGAATGGCACTGTCTGTGCGTTTATGGAAATTTCACCCAGAGACTGGCTTTTCAATTGAAACCAGTGTTCATCGAGAGTTCAATATAGAAACAAACACTTGATTGGTTCTGTGCTAGTGGCTACAGCCTTGTGTTTAGACAATGCAGTAGAGCTATTAACCAGCAATGGAAAACATTCATCTTTTTTTCTCTCTCTTCTGTGTAGAGAAGTAAAAGAACATTTCAAGAAGCTGGTTATTCTTGCTCACCTGTCCATTGTGAGCTGTTCTTTTTGAAAATCCTTCTTTAAAGAAAGAAGTTAAAAACCATCTTCAGAAGCACTGAGAGTGAATTCTCAAACCAATGAATGAGAGACTGAGAATTATTGTACACACAACTTTGTGTCATCAGCGAAAAGTCAGAAAGAATTAAAAAGAACCAAAAGAAAGCAATTCATTGACGTCATAGAGTCATAAACTCATAAAGCGCAGAAACAGACCCTTTGGTCCATCCACTCCATACAGACCATAATCCTAAACTAAACATATCCCATCTGCCCCTACTTGGTCTATATCCCTTCAAACCTTTCATATTCATGAACTTATCCAAATGTCTGTTAAATGTTGTAGCTGATTCCACATCCATCATTTCCTTATACAGTTTATTCCACACATGAACCGCTCCCTGTGTAAAGAAAGTCACCCCTTATCTCCTTTTAAAATCTTTTCCCTCTTACCTTAAAAATCTGTCCCCTGGTCTTGAAATCCTCATCCTAGGGGAAAAAAAACCACCTGTGATTCATCTTCTCTATGCTCCTCATGATAAACCTTGTGATACGGTCACCCCTTATCTCCTATGCTCCAGTGACAAACGTCCCAGCCTATCTAGCCTCTCCTTATAACAACAAACCCTCCATTCCCAGCAACATCCTGGTTATTCTTTTCGGAACCTTATCTAGCTTAATAATATCCTTCCTACAACAAGGCAATCAGAAGTAGAACATGCCATGCTCTGAACTGGTCCTATTGAACTGTGGTTTCTGGGTTTCTTTTGTCTGTCCATAATATTGATGCCTTGACAGTGAAAGGACATTACTGCCTCATGCCTCTTTTCACTTTATTCTCACACATGGTCAGCAAGCTGCAGGTGGTGTCTTGAACATCACTGGATTCTTAGTTTAACCCCTGATTCTCACCCTAACCTCCCCCTTTCTGACTCCCTGCTTGCCTGACCAGAGCAGTCCAGGGAAGGAGGAGGAGAGAGGAATAGCCACAGGAACCAGTGAACCCACTTGATCTGGAGCAAACACCTTATGCCCTGCAACTGCACTTACCTGGGAGACTAGTGCAAAGTTGGGATCGCCTGATCACTGGACATGAGTGGGTTGCAGGGTGACAGAATGGCTCCCTTTCCAGCTTATCAGCAAATATGGAATCCTTACAGTTCAGAAGGAGGCCATTTGGCCCATAGGATCTGCACTCACCCTCTGAAGAGCTTCCCAACCCCTGATCTCCCCTATTCCCATAGTCCACATTTCCCATGGTTAATCAACCTAACCTGCACTTCCCTGGATACAGTGAGCAATTTAGCATGGCCAATCCACTTAACCTGCATATCTTTGGATTGTGGGAGGAAACCAGAGCAAACCCGCACAGACGCAGGGTGAATGTGCAAACTCCATGCAGACAGTCGCCCAAGGCTGGAATCAAACCCAGGTCCCTGGCACTGAGGCAGCAATGCTAACCACAGAGCTAACATGCCGCTCATACTGACAGACAAGTCGTGCTTCAGAGGACTCAAGCATCTCCATACAGGAGAAGGCTGAATGGGCTTATGTACAAAGCTGTGGGGTGCACTGGAAGAGGACACAGTGCAAGAGTTCTCATTTCCTTAGACTCTGCTCCATCCCAGTGGTATGTTGCAGGCAGAGAGGCCCTGACACAGCTGTCTCCTTACCTATTGTAGCTTTTTTGCGTGCTTGGATCAGTTGCTCTTCCCATAAGGACACAGCCACACTCATCAAAGACTTCCAAATACAGTGCAGAATTATCTAGCCACAATGTTAAGGCCATTTTCAGTTTGATCGACTCATGAGGTAACAGAGGACCTCACTCTCAGCCAATTCTCAACTTCTCACATTGTTTGTGACTCACTCACTCAGGTTGCATTGCAAGTTGTGGTTCTGCCCTGTAACAGACTATACTGGGGCTTACTAATCTCCCAGTCGAGAGTGTGGTGCTGGAAAAGCACAGCAGGTCAGTAGCATCCGAGGAGCAGGAGAATCACCGTTTCGGACAACAGTCCTCCATCAGGAATGTGGCAGAAGAGCTTCAGGGCAGAGGAGATGACCTGGGAGGTGCAGTGAGACCGAGACTCCCTGAGATCCTTGTAGAGAGAGGAGGAGAACTTGTTCAAGGTAGGCATCCTCGGAAGAAGCTTCACAGTGAGGTTAAAATCAACTAGGAGAATCCCTGATGAAGGGCTTTTGCTCAAAACGTCGATTCTCCTGCTCCTCGGATGCTGCCTGACGTGCTGAGCTTTTCCAGCACCACACTCTTGACCGATCTCCAACACCTGCAGTCCTCACTTTCTCCTTATTAATCCCACAGGCCTCTCACTGGTGAGGTTGGTAGCATTGTCCTTCAATACACATCTCTCCGCTCAAGTTAATCTCTGGGTTAGTCAACTATAGTATTGTTCCACCATCTCTGTGTGGTGACACCAATGTCATTATATCTGGTAGAGCGCATCAAAAAATTGTCTCTTCAGTCTTAATCCTCTCATTCTGCCTGCTGTATAGAGTGGCTTGGGTTTAGTATTGTTAATCATTAACTTCTTGGATTAAAAGTTATTCTTACAGAACAGGTTTTTTCATTCATTGCTAGGAACTGGACATCACTGGCTGGTCCAGCATTTACTGCCCATCCCTTCTTGCCCATGAGTAACTCATGGTAAGCTGCATTCTTGAACTGCTGCAGTTCATGTGTTTGGAATTCCCATATTCCCATCTAACCCCAATAATCCTTGATTCCTTTGCCTAATAAGAATCTATCCATCTCTGCCTTCAAGCTATTCAATGATACTGCCTTCGCCAACTTCTGTAGCAAAGAGTCCCAGTCACACTACCCTCAGGGAAGTAATATCTTATCTCTGTCCTAAAAATAGGCACCTCACCACAGTCACAGTCAATATTTTGTTCAGCAGCACAACGACTATAACAGCATCAGCCAACACATTGTGAAATCCAAAAAATCTCTTGAACTGAAGTGTAAGAAAAATATAGAAGTATCTACTTTAGCAGATGATTAAGATAGCAACTAGTAGGCTTGTGGTTAAATTAATTAATTTACTCATAATTCACTAAGTCTGATGTGAAACTAAGTCACAGCAACCAAGAAGGTCTCATACTTGATTCCTGATCTCCAATGAGTTAGTTGATTTTGACCTGACGGGTGTGACAATTGACGATTGAAGCAAAGTAAAAAACAACCAAGATTACTAATCATGAACAAAAACAGAAATTGCTAGAAAAGTACAGCAGATCTGGCAGCATCTGTGGAGAGTAATCAGAGTTAACGTTTAAGGTCCAGTGACCTTTCCTCAGAACTGCTGTTTGTTTCTGATTTACAGCATCCGCAATTCTTTTGGTTTTTATTTGCTTCTCCTGATTTCTGCTTTGCGACACATATCCAGGGCAGATTGGACTTGAACCTCTGGCCCTGAGGCAGGGACACTACCACGGCATCACAAAACACGTATTTATTGGTTTAAATCAATCTTGTTTTATGCTCCTTTTCAACTGTGGTCATGTTTTGAAAGGTAAACAGGATCTTAGGAGGAAGATGAAAGTATATTTCTTGAAAGCTGTTCATTCACTTGAGGAGATGTGAAAATTCTGCTTAGTATTACAAGAGATAAGTCTCAGTAGCATCTAACCTGCTGTGTCAGCCTCCTACTGATTTCACACAAACATAAAAAAGTAACTTTCAATTTTCTGGAAACCAAATTACTCTGACCTATTTCAAAAACAAAATTAAAAAATATTCAGTTGGAAAATATCGATGGTACACTTTTCCATTTATCATTCAGCACATGAACGTTGCGTTTTATATCTCTGCAGAGCCAGATTTCACCATAAATTGTTCGTTACAATCTGAGAAGTTATTTAGAAAAGTTGAGAAGAGTTAGCGATGTAACCAGAAACCATTATAGACCTTGTCAATGCAGACAGCACGAACACCCCCAAATACCACACCTACCCAAACTTGACTCAGCCATCGCCATGAGTCCATTTTGGGTTCATCTCGCCAACGCAGCCACTGTTAGTGACACTGGATCTCATACTGGTCTGTTTCTGAGTCATGATAGTTTTCTGGCAGTAAGACCCCTGGACCATGAAAGAAGGGGAGGAGACTTTTTGGAGGGATCCCAAATGGAATAGAATACGTTGAATTGTGACAGCAGGACCTGGGCACAATACAGGGAAAGAAAGACAAGTTCAGAGCTTTTATGTGGAAGTTATTTTCCACATAAAATCGCAAACCATTTGTGAGAGTTTCATGTTCAAGGGTAGATAAAACCCTCCAGCAACTCAAGGGATACTTGAATGCTTGATGTGGAGTTGGGGAAAAGGAGAGGATGACTTATTTGATTCTGATTTGATTTGATTTATTATCTCATGTACCTAGGTACAGTGAAAAGTGTTGTTTTGTATGCAGTGCAGGCAGATCATGCCATACAAAGTGCTTTAGGGTAATTGAACAGAGCAGAGAATACAATGTTATGACCGCAGAAAAGGTACACAGGGAGTGAGATCAACAATTAAATTTAAAATTTGAGGGGTCCATTCAGAAGTCTAATAAGCAGGAAGGAAAGCTGTTCTTGAACGTGTTGCTATGTATTTTTAAGCTTTTGTATCTGCTGCCTGATGGAAGAGATTGTAACTGTGGTGGGAGGAATCTTTGATTATGTTGACTGCCTTCTTGAGGCAGTGAGAAGTGTCGATGGAGTCAACGGATGGAAGGCTGGTTTGTATAATGGACTGGGCAGTGTTCATGATTCTGTATAGTTTCTTGCAGTCCTGGGCAAAGCAGTTGTCATACTAAACTGTGATTCATCCAGATAGAATGCTTTTTGTGGTGCATCTAAAAAAAAATTGGTAAGTGTCTTTACAGATATGCCAAATTTCCTTAGCCTTCTGAGGAAGAACAGGCATTGTTGTGCCTTCTTAACCGTCACATCAATGTGGGTGGTCCAGGTCAGATTGCTAGTTATCGTCACTTGGAGGAACTTGATGCTCTCAATCACCTCTACCTCAACTCCATTGATGTAGACAGGGGTGTGTCATCCAGCTTGCTTTCTGAAGGCAGTGACCAGCTCCTTCGTATTGCTGATATTGAGAGAGAGAGTGTTATCTTTACACCAAGTGCTCTATCTCTTTCCTCTATTCAGTCTCGTCATCTGACCTACCACGGTTGTGTCATCAGCATACTTGGAGGTGGAGTTGGGATGAAATTTGGCCACACAGTCATGAGTGCGCAGGGAGTATAGTAAGGGGCTAAACACTCAGCCTTGCAGAGCGATGGTGTTGAGGATTGTTGTGGAGGAGGTGCTGTTGCCTATTCTCACTGATTACGGTCTGTGGGTCAGCAAGTTGAGGATCCAGTTGCAGAGGACGGAACAGGGACTGGGTATTGATGGAGGTGCAGTGATGCTGGCCTTCTATGAGGAATTAGTCAGACAGCCTCACCCATGATCTAGTCAGCCTGTCAGTCAGGGTAAGATGTCACATCCACCTGTCAGGGATTTCCTCAGGGTGGTCTGTCTAAACTTGTATGTATCCTACTTTTTGTTTGTAGGCATTTTGATTTAAATATACCCAGCAGCACAGCTTCAAGCTTTAATTACTTTAAATAATGTCAAAGACTTGCAGCAAAAGCTGCATATTAAACTAACCTTTTAAGGTTATTACCTTGATTACCAGATTCAAAGATTCGGAGGAAGTAAGGATAAAAGTTATGTATGAGGACAGAAACGAGGTCAGTCTGTAACATCGATGTAGGCCTGGCTTGCTTAAGCATTCTTTTTCAATGTGTTTGGAATGTTGAAGATAGATTTAGCAGGTGACAATGGCATCTGTAGTCACATTGTTGGAGGCAGCTCTCACAGGTGGACTGAGCAGAGCAGTCCTGGAAATAAGTAAAGGATCCCTTGGGTACAACACTGCAGCCTGTGACTCTCGGTGACTTGTCTACTCTGATAGAGTCATACAGTCATAGAGATGTACAGCATGGAAGCAGACCCCTTCGGTCCAACTTGTCCATACCGACCAGATATCCTAACCTAAGCTAGTCCCATTTGCCAGCACTTGGCCCATATCCCTCTAAACCCTTCCTATTCATATAACATCCAGCTGCCTTTCAAATGCTGCAATTGTACCAGCCTCCATCACTTCCTCTGGCAGCTCATTCCACACACACACACCATCCTTTGCATGAAAACGTTGCCCCTTAGGTCCCTTTTATATCTTTCCCCTCTCACCCTAAGCCTCTGTCCTCTAGTTCTGGATTCCCCTAAGCCAAGGAAAAGACTTTGTCTATTTACACTATCCATGCTCCTCATGATTTTGTAAGTCTCTGTAAGGTCACCTCTCAGCCTCCGATGCTCCAGGGAAACAGCCCCAGTCTGTTCAGCCTCTCCCTATAGCTCAAATCCTCCAACCCTGGCAATCCTTGTAAATCTTTTCTGAACCATTTTAAGTTTCACAACATCCTTTTGATAGGAAGGAGAACAGAATTGCATGCAATTTTCCAAAAATGGCCAAACCAATGTCCTGCACAGCTACAGCATGACCTCCCAACTCCTATACACAATACTCTGACCAATAAAGGAAAACATATCAACAGGAGACAGAGAGTAGTAGTTGAAGGGAGTTTCTTGAAATGGAGAAAGGTGATTAGTGGTGTTCTACAGGGGTCAGTGTTGGGACCACTGTTGTTTGTGATATACATAAATGATTTGGAAGAGGGCATTGTTGGTCTAATTAATAAGTTTGCAGATGACATGAAGTTGGTGGACTGTCAAAGAATGCAGAAGAATAAAGATAGACTGGAGGTTGGGCGGAGAAGTGGTAGATGGAGTTCAATCCAGGCAAATGTGAGGTGATGCATTTTAGGAAGTCTAATTCTAGAGTAAACTATACTGTAAAAGGAGGAGCCTTGGGAAAAGTTGATGAGCAGTGGGATCTGGGAATTCAGGTCCATTGTACCCTGAAGGTGGCTGCACAGGTGGATAGAGTGGTCAAGAAGGCATTTGGTATGCTTGCCTTCATCAGGCGGGGTATTGAGTATAAGAGCTGGTAGGTCATGTTAAAATTGTACAAGACTTTGGTTCAGCTGCATTTAGAATACTATGTACAGTTCTGGTCACCACATTACCAAAGGATGTGGACGCTTTGGAGAGGGTGCAGAGAAGGTTTACGAGGATGTTATCTGGTATGGAAGGCACTAGCTATGAAGAGAGGTTGAGTAGGTTAGGATTGTTTTCATTAGAAAAAAGGAGATTGAGGGGGGACCTGATTGAGGTCTACAAAATCATGTAGGTTGTAGACAAGGTAGAGATAAGCTTTTTTCCACCTTGAGGGATTTGGTAACGAGAGGTCACACATTCAAAGTGAGAGATGAAAACTTTAAGGGGGATACACATGGAAAGTTCTTTACACAGAGGGTGGTAGGTGCCTGGAACGCGTTGCCCACAGAAGTAGTAGAGGCAGGCACGGTAGATTCTTTTAAGGTGCTTCTGGACAGATGCATGAGTAGGTGGGGAGCAGAGGGATACAGATGTTTAGGAATTGGGCGATAGGTTTAGACAGTAGATTTGGATTGGCTCAGCCTTAGAGGGCCAATGAGCCTGTTCCTGGGCTGTAAATTTTCTTTGTTCTTTGTTCTATACCAAATGCCTTCTTCACTATCCTGTCTACCTGCAACTCTACTTTCAAGGAACTATGAACCTGCACTCCAAGGTCTCTTTGTTCAGCAACACTCCCTAGGACCTTACCATTAAGTGTATAAGTCCTGCTAAGATTTGCTTTTCCAAAATACAGCACCTCATATTTATCTGAATTAAACTCCATCTGCCACTTCTCAGCCCACTGGCCCATCCAATCAAAATCCCGTTGTACTCTGAGGTAACCTTCACTGTTCACTATACCTCCAATTTTGGTGTCATCTGCAAACCCAGTAACAATATCTCCTTTGTTCATATTCAAAACATTTATATAAATGATTAAAAATAGTGAACCCAGTACTGATCCTTGTGGCACTCCACTGGTCACAGGCCTCGAGTCTGAAACGCAACCCTCCACCACTACTCTCTGTCTTCTACCTTTGAGCCAGGTCTGTATCCAAATGGCTAGTTCTCCTTATATTCCATGAGATCTAACCTTGCTAACCAGTCTCCCATGGGGAACCTTGTCAAACACCTTATTGAAATACATATAGATCACATCTACCGCTCTGACCTTATCAATCCTCTTTGTTACTTCTTCAAAAAACTCAATCAAGTTCGTGAGACATAATTTCCCACACACAAAGCCATGTTGACTATCCCTAATCAGTCCTTGCCTTTCTAAATACATGTACATCCTGTCCCTCAGGATTTCCTTCAACAACTTGTCCACCACCAATGTCAGGCTCACTGGTCTATAGTTCCCTGGCTTTTCCCTACCAACTTTCTTAAATAGTGGCACCACATTAGGTAACCTCCAGTCTTCCGGCACCTCACCTGTGACTATTGATGATAAAAATATCTCAGCAAGGAGCCCAGCAATCACTTCCCTAGCTTCCCATAGAGTTCTAGGGTACACTTGATCAGGTTCTGGGGATTTATCTACTTTTATGTGTTTCAAGACATCCAGCAACTCTTCCTCTATAATATGGACATTTTTCAAGATGTCACCATCTATTTCCCTACATTCGATATCTTCCATGTCCTTTTCCACAGTAAACCCTGATGCAAAATACTTATTTAGTATCTCCCCCCAACTCCTGCGGCTTCACATACCTTGCATTCTTTGATGGGCCCCATTCTCTCCCTAGTTACCCTTTTGCCCTTAATGTTTTTATAAAAACCCTTTGGATTCTCCTTAATTCTATTTGCCAAAGCTGTCTCATGTCCCATTTTTGCCCTCCTGACTTCCCTCTTGAGTATACTCCTACTGCCTTTATACTCTTCTAAGAATTTTCTTGATCTCTCCTGTGTATACCTGATGTATGCTTCCTTCTTTTTCTTAAATAAAACCTTAATTTCTCCAGTCCTCCAGCATTCTCTACAATTGCCAGCCTTTTCTTTCACCGTAACAGGAATATACTTTCTCTGGATTCTTGTTATCTCATTTCTGAAGCTTTCCCATTTTCCAGCCATCTCTTTACCTGAGAACATCAGTCCCCAATCAACTTCTGAAAGTTCTTGCCTGATACTGTCAAAATTAGCCTTCCTCCAATTTAGAACTTCAACCTACATCTGGTCTATCCTTTTCCATCACTATTTTAAAACTAATAGAATTATAGTCACTGGCCCCAAAGTGCTCCCCCACTGACATCTCAGTCACCTGTCCTACCTTATTTCCCAAGAGTAGGTCAAGTTTTGCACCTTCTCTAGTAGGTACATCCACATACTGAATCAGAAAATTGTCTTGTGCACACTTAACAAATTCTCTCCATCTAAACCCTTCACACTACGATAGTTCCAGCCTATGTTTGGAAAGTAAAAATCCCCTACCATAACCACCCTATTATTCTTACAGATAACTGAAATCTCTTTACAGTTTGTTTCTCAATTTCCCGCTGATAATTAGGGGGTCTATAATACAATCCCAATAAGGTGATCATCACTTTCTTATTTCTCAGTTCCACCCAAATAACATCCCTGGATGTATTTCCGGGAATATCCTCCCTCAGTACAGCTGTAATGCTATCACTTATCAAAATAACCACTCCTCCTCCTCTTGCCCCCATTTCTATCCTTCCTGCAGCATTTGTATCCTGGGACATTAAGCTGCCAGTCCTGCCCATCCCTGAGCCATGTTTCTGTAATTGCTATGATATCCCAATCTCATGCTCCTAATCATGCCCTGAGTTCATCTGCCTTCCCTGTTAGGTCTCTTGCATTGAAATAAATGAAGTTAATTTATCAGTCCTACCTTGTTGTCTGCTTTGTTCCTGTCTACCCTGATTGTTTGACTTGCTCCTTTTCCCAACTGTACCAGTTTCAGATTGATCTCTTCCCTCACTATTTCCCTGGGTTCCACCCCATCCCCTTCCATCTTACTAGCTTAAATCCTCCTGAGCAGCTCTAGCAAATCTCCCTGCCAGTATATTAGTCCCCTTCCAATTTAGGTGCAACCCATCCTTCTTGTACAGGCTGCTTCTACCCCAGAGGAGATTCCAATGATTCAAAAATGTGAATCCTTCTCCCATACACTAGCTTCTCAACCATGTATTCATCTGCTCTATTCTCCTATTCCTACCCTCACTAGCTCGTAGCACCGGGAATAATACAGATATTATTACCTTTGAGGACTCCTTCCTAAATTCCAGCCTAACTTTCTATATTCTTCCTTAAGAATCTCATCCTTTTTCCTTTCTACCTTGTTGGTTCCAATGTGTACAATGACCTCCTGCTGGTCCCTCTCCCCTTTGAGAACATTCTGCACCCTCTCTGAGACATCCTTGATCCTGGCACCAAGGAGGCAACACACCATTCTGACTTTTCACTCCTGGCCACGGAAACATCTGTCTGTGCCTCTGACTAGAGAGTCCCCTAATACAATTGATTGCTTGGAATTCAGCGTACCCATCATTACATTAGAGATTACATTACATCTCAATATACTCTTGAAAGTATTCTTTGAATTTCAAAATCTCTTGTGAACCTTGCTGTAGCTACACATTTTTGACAAATGGATCATTTGTGATTGTTTCTCCATATTTTAAACCTTGTTATGCCATGCAGATATCTTAGAATCCCTACAGTTTAAGTTGGCCATTCGGCCCATCAAGTCCATACCAACCCTCTAAAATGAATCTAAAAAGCATCCCACCCAGGCTTCCATCCCCACCTGTTCCTGTAACCCTGTATTTCCTGTGGCTAATCCACCTAGCTTGCACATCCCTGGACACTATGGGCAATTTAGAGTGGTCAATCCAACTAACCTGCACATCGTTGGACCATGGGTGGAAACTGGAGCACCCGGAGGAAACCCATGCAGATATGGAGAGAACATGCAAAGTCCACACAGACAAAGCTGAACGTGGAATTGAACCCAGTGCTGTGAGGGAGCCAGGCTAACTACTAAGCTATCCCAGGGACAATTCCACATAGAGATCATAACTCACCTAGTTATGCCAATTAATTCACATCAAAGATTAAACTGATTAGACCCATGTTTCATTCAAATCAACCTCTTTAGTTTAAGGCCTCTTGCTTGAAACTAATATAGGCTATTGCAAGGTCTTTGAGTGAAGCTTTGGTGAGTAGGTGACCCCTCAACAAATAAGTGAGTAAAAACAGCTTTTAAAAGGAAGTGAGCTCCCATACTCATTGCAAGTGGCATTCAAACTTCTCATTTTTGCATAGTCTACATTTTAAATATTTAGCTCATTACTACACTGAACCAAATGTCATTCAACTTAAATTTGAAAATGTGTAATAAAACAAAGTTAAGACCTCATTTTTCCAGAAAGCAGAAAAGTTAATCAAACTTCTCCAATCAGTGAGATTCTAATGGAGCTGTCCTGATTTATGTCGCAAGGTATTGCCTTCAACCAGTTTCCTTCTAATTTGCCTACACTTTACCATTTTAATGTTCATTATAAAAGAATAAATTTTGTTATTTTACTCAACAACATCTTACTTCTGGGAAAAAAAAGAGTGATTGATAGCTTGAAGGGTTATAGGAAAAAATGATCATGTCATGAGTTATTAATACTTAATCTTTCCTGAGAAACGTATTGTCACCCATCGAATCAAGCTGTATCTGATTAGAATGACACACTGAGGTGGATCCATGAACTAAGCAAAGAACCTGATATTTACCACAAATAACATGAGTAACTGTTGATCAAGTAAATATTCACCGAGAGTTTTGGTCAAAAAGAATCAAACACTTTCTATTAATCACCCACTCACTTCCAAAATAGCACACACTGACTCATTCATCGAATAATAAAATGGCACACCAATGAATGTGGCTATTTAGCTCCATATATCCACAGCATGTGTTGTCAAGGTTACTGCTCTCATGTCAATGGTAACAGTCTAATAATCACTCATCAGAGATTGATTAACTCTGTGGATAGTTTATATAAAGCAGCAAAACATTTTAAAGTTATGAAGTACATCTTAGGGCAGCAAATGGAGTTTTGTATCAGTAGCTTGCAAACTCAAAGCTGACTAATTGGCAGGCAGCTTTGTAAAATTGTATAAACACAGTACGTGAAGTCCTTAAAGATGAACTCTCTCAAGGCAAGGCACACAGACAACATCAATCTCCTTTCCATTGGAAGTTTAACTATTTATAATAACAATTTACAATGGGTTTCAACAATGTACAGATAATTTGCTAGCATGTGAAGATAAAGTTATTAGAGGCCTCCTGGCTCATAAGACTGCTTTCTCATTAGAGAGAGATGACTGGTGATGAGTTTAATCTGAGGGTCAACATGCCTCAGGCAAGGGGACAAGTGGAGAAGGAGAGTCCTGCATGGTAACCTCAGCTAGGGCAGGAATCGAACCCATGCTGTTGGCAGGTATCATAATGGGCACTTTATCTGGAGGTGTCATTGATTGCCATTGGTACTGGGCTGACTTTTGGCAGAAATTGGCCATGCCAATTTTGGCAAATTTAGTGGTGGGCTTCTCTCTGTGTGCCCATGATTAATTCTCACTCTGTTCTCCAATGTTTGCCTCATGATCATGTTTCCATGGCACCCTACTTGCCTGATCATCCCTCTCACCAGAGTCAGAGGTATTTGTGCCTGACAGAATTCCTGGCTTTGGCACAATGACTAACATGCACCAATGGAAGTGCTGTCAGTCCATAGTTGCCCTGTACGATTCCTGTGCATGACGCTTTGCCCTGGACATGGCAGACAGAGGCGAGTTGACACATGGATATGTCATCAGATACCTGGAGGCTCTGGTGGATGAGGTCATGCATGAATAGGCTGTCCACTTCCTTCAGAACTGGCAGAGGACACAATGCGACCAATCTCTGCCAGCTTGGTCCAAAACTGCCAGCAGGAACAATGGGATGTTAATGGTTTGGAAAAACGGTCAGTATCACGGAAAGAACATCAATGGCCTTCTCTGCTCTACAAATGTAAATGCCCCCATCTTCTCTCTGCTACCTCACACTCAGCTCCCAGCAAGTCCCATGCTCTACCAGTCTCACTGTCACCTTTATATCACTCAGTAAAGGAGAGGACAACAATTGAACAACCTATTCTAAATGAGGTCTGACAGGCTCTTGAACAAGTTCATTCTGCTTTATACAGGATTCCCCTTGCTATGCACCCGACTTCTCGATCTGACTTTGCAACAACAACATAGCTAGCATTTGTGAAATAAATCTGGTGAAGATGGAACATTGAAACAGTGAATGCAGGTTCACATTGGGACACACAGATAGTGAAACATCCATCATTCTATCCACATTGAAGGTTAAGTTAGCTGATTGCAACCATTGTGGCAGCTGAGTACCTATAATTACACAATTTGTCTCAGTGTCGCTTGATTAGAGAGGGGTAGTCAGACAAAATTCCTTCTCTATTACCACCTCTGACCCCACTCAATGTTGCTGTCTATTGTTCAGTAATTCCTGAAGACAAAAGCCTGCATTGTAAGCATGAAAGATAAGGTCAGTGCTATCTGCAAATGCAATTGAACAAAGAGAGGACGGAAACAGTGAGGAGTCTGAATGTAATAATAACAATATCATTTGATCTGCAGGACAGTGAAAAGGATTTTTATTTGATTCCTTCTTGGGATGTGAATGTCACTGGCTAGACCAGTGCTTGCTGTATATTTTCATTCGTTCTCAAGATGTGGGCATCATTGGCTGGGCCAGTATATTTTTCCCATCTCTAGTTGCCCTTGAGCAAGTGGTCATGGGCTGCCTTCTTGAACCATTTAGTGTGAGTATCCCACAATGCCTTTAGGTCCAAGATTTTGACCCAGCAACACTGAATAAATGACAAAATATTTCCAAGTCAGGATGGTGAGTGGATTCAAGGGGAATTTGCCCTTCAGAAGGTGGTGGTGGGCCATGTTTTTGAATTGCAACAGTTCACCTAGTGTAGCTACTTCACATTGCTACAAAGAACAGAGGTCCAAGGTTTTGACCCAGCAGCAATGAAAGAACCGTGATATCGTTCCAGGTCAGGTTAGTGTGTGGCTTGGTGAGGGATGAGCAGAGCATGGTGGCCTGTTGCTTTGACTTGATTGTGACTCCATTGAGCCCTGAGTCAATATTGGGGGTTCCAGAGACAACTCCTTCCCTCCCATATACCACTTTGCTGCTCCCTTTGTTTATTTGATGGCGGAATGTATAATTCATTAAGGGTTGGGATTTCTTTTTAAGTAGCTGCTATTTATAATTGGCAAATATTCCTCATTCAGGAACTGTTAGCGATTCTAAATGAAGCAGATTACAAGGGTAATTGTTAGACATTCCTTGTCACAGAAATATGCCCTTCAGGATGTGACTGCCAATATAATATCTCAAGAAAATCAACAAACATTACAAAATTCGGAAGCTTGCTGATTTAATCATTCTTTTCACAGATTCCCCCTCCATCATTGTGGATCTACAGTGGGGGGTTTGGTTCCAGGGTGATAGTTCACCAACAAAGCTTATTCCAAACAGAAGCATAGAGACATAGAGATGTACAGCATGGAAACAGAAACCATGGAAACCATTTGGTCTAACTTGTCCATGCCGACCATATATCCTAAATTAATCTAGTACCATTTGCCATTCCCTCTCACCCTAAACTGGTGCCCTCGAGTTCTGGACTCCCACACCCCAGGGAAAAGACCTTATCTATTTACCCTATCCATGCCTGTCATGATTTTATTAACTTCTATAAGGTCACCCCTAAGCCTCTGACGCTCTGGGGAAAACAGTCCCAGCATGTTCAGCCTCTCTCTATAGCTGAAACCCTGGAACCCTGGCAACATTCTTGTAAACCTTTTCTGAAACATTTAAGTTTCACAACATCCTTCCTATTGGATGGAGAATGATTAATCTTATCAGATAAGGTTCCACAGCAAGTGTTTTCAGATGTTTGATCTCATCTCCAGTTATTTTTTTTTGCTTTAGGGATCACTGATTAGTCAGTTGCAGTAGTGGGGGACATGGGAGGGAAAGAAAGAACTTTGTCTGAATTTTCTCCCTCGAACTGAGCACCATTGATGCCAGCTGTGCCCACTGTGCTGGCACAACCGCTAGAGAGCAGCTAAGTCACCAAGGTGAGCTCAACCCGGACGCAACAGAGAAATCATGAACTTGGTACTTTCCTGGCGTTTGTGAAAGTGGGGCGTGCAGTTAGCCACTGAGTCACTGGGGGCAGGGCAAGTGCTTGAAACACTTCATCAGCTGTGAATGTAGTCTCTCAAGCTCAGAGCAAATTACTGCAGATGCTGGAATCTGTACTGAAAACAAAAACTGATGGAGATCACAGCAGGTCAGGCAGCATCCGTGGAGAGAAAGCAAGCTAACGTTTTGAGTCTAGGAGACTGTTCATCAGAGCTCACGTGATGCTCTGATGCTGGATGCGACCTGACCTGCTGCGATCTCCAGCATTTTTCGTTTTTAGTGTCTCAAACCATTGCATTTTGTACCAGTTTAGAGGAACATCATTTTCATGAACAGTCAGCCACTGTGAGACTGGGTAGGTGATGTGCCCACTCTTGAATTAAAATTTCCCACTCTTTAAAATGTCTGTAATCGGGTGAGAGGAACTAGATACCGGCATCATTGTGATTTGGAGATGCTGGTGTTGGACTGGGGTGTATAAAGTTAAAAATCACACAACACCAGATTATAGTCCAACAGGTTTATTTGGAAGTACACTAGCTTTCGGAGCGACGCCCCTTCGGAGCGACTGTGAATCACCTGATGAAGGAGCGTTGCTCCGAAAGCTAGTGTACTTCCAATTAAACCTGTTGGACTATAACCTGGTGTTGTGTGATTTTTAACTTGGCATCATTGTGGCTTAACTTGTTATTTATAGACAGGCAATAGGCTCTCATTTGTTGGATTCTTTGACAGTTGTGTCATAAAGTTCCCATGCAGCATCGTACCTTCAGTAGGGATAGAACTTCATTCATATTCCGGCAATATATCTTCAACTGTGAAGACAGAGAACCCTCATTGATGTTATCCTGTGATTTTATAACTGTTGTTAGAATGACTTATTATCAGTCACAAGTACAAAGCACATTGCCTGGAACAAAAGCTACCTTTGTATGCCTGTACAAATGACCATAAATTTTTATGTGTCAACTGGAGGTTTGATAAGATATTAAGGTTTCTAATCTGATTCTGGCTACATTCCATACTGCCCATCCCCCATAGCCAAGTCTTCGCTACTTTGCATTCAGAACTCATTTTCTTTTCCACAGCTTACAGTCTCTGCAAACTATAGACAACTGGCCAGAATTCAAGGTCATTATTGAGGTGACTGACGAAAATTAGGAGCGCAGAGTGCCCCCAGCATAGTGCCCTGCGAAACAACGTTGTTGGTATTCCTTATTTCAAACACTTGGCAACAGATCATCACCCTTTGGTGTTGATCCATGGGAAAATCAGTGAGTCAATTCAATAGCTTACTGTGGAATGTTTTAAACAATATGTCTATAGGTCAAGACCTTGTCAATCTCGGCTGTGATAGATTCCTCTGAAAACATTAGCATATCTTTAGGTGCAGCTGATCAAGAGGCCAAAGTTGAACGATTAGGTTGGATTCAAATTATTGAATGAGAATTGTGGCTTGAATTGATTTTGCCACTTTTTCAGTATAACTCATAAGCATTTCCAAATGCTAGATATTAGGAAATTAGGTCAATGCATGTTTGGAGCAGTTCCAGGTTGAAGAGGCCAGGAATACGTTTTGTCATGAGCACAAATAAGGGTACTTAACTGCTGAATGGTAGTTTGATAGTGTTAATATAATCTCTGCCTCTAGCTGAGTGCTTCTCAGCTCTCTGTGGCTGGTCACTATTTCTCCTTACTACTGTCAGTCTGAACTCCCACATTCAAGTCCATTGGTAACATGAGGAATCATATTCTGGGTTCCTTGCAACCCCTGATTCCAAATATTGAATTCAACAAATTTATGTTTTTGTTGCGTCCTCAATTGTCTTGCATATACCTCTTACTTTAAAGTCCGGTGCTTGCCTGAATATCTCGGTGCTGTCTTTATTTTCCAGTCTTTCACAACACGAGGCAAACTGAAAGCCACTTCACCCATTCCTTGAAGGAAAAGTTGAGGTTCAAGGCTGTGAGCTGTCATTTGATGAGCCCCATACCTCAGGAAGCAAAGCACAGCGACAGCCAAACTGAGCCAAAGTGGTTTTCAGGATACCCTTCCGAGGAGAGCGGCAAGGTCCCTGAACAAGTTTGGTCATCGAGTGAAAAAATCTGGCCCTAGTTATTCCAGTCGGTTTTCAGTAACCTAACATACTGCTTCAAGTTGTCATTGCTGCACTGCACTGTGGATTCAACAACTTCACCAAAATTACAATTGTCATGTCATCTACAGTACTCCTATTACAATCACATTCTATCAAAGAGCTATCTAATTTTCCTTTATTTTTCCAATATCTTTTGTGGCGTAAGACAAAAGTGAGGGAGAGATTCAACTTCATTTTTTAAAAAGAGAACACTGATGTTCAGGGGGAATCTTACAAGTTACAAGGCTCTCAGGCTCTGAGTATTTTTGTTCATAGAAAATGTCGCCTCGTCTGCCATTCAGAGAGATCATGGCTGACCTGCAGCCTACTTCCACATTTCTGTTGTTGCCTCAATATCTTTGTGGTGAACATTTTCTTGCTCCAACAAAAATTCTCAGAACATGAGAGCCTTGCAACTTGTAAGATTCCCATCGAACCTCAGTGTTTGCTTTTTAAAAAAATGAGGTTGAATCTCCTCCTCATTTTTGTCTTACGCCACAAAAGGTATTAGAAAAAATAAAGGAAAATTAGATAGCTCTTGGATAGAATGCAATTGTAATAGGAGCACTGTAGATGACATGACAATTACAATTTTGGTGAAGTTATTCAACCCATAGTGCAGTGCAGCAGTGACAGGGTATTCAGTTTTGCTGTCTCTTGTTTCCCAGTCACTGGGCAGATGGGATTGACCTCTTGGCTGCTGCTTGCATCTTTGTTTTCACTTCTCTGTTAATCTATGAATTGTTGCTCAATAAATTGGAGATACAATGTATTGGAAATGACAAGGAAATTTTATTTTGATTCAACACTGCACAAAACAATATCTTTGAAATCTGTATAATAAATCATTGACACTGGTTTGGGGATTTCAATTCTCCCTGTGTGCTGATTAGGCCAAAATATGAGAATTCATCTGTTGCATGGAGAACATAGGCAAAAGAATTGCATAAAAACAGTTAGTCGGAAGTGGGTCCTGCAGATGCTGGAGGTTAGAGTCAAGATTAGAGTGGTGATGGAAAAGCACACAGGTCTGGAAGCATCCGAGGAGCAGGAAAATTGACGTTTCGGGTTGGAGCCCTTCATCAGGAATGAGTGTGGGAGCCTTGGGGGTGGACGGTTAAATGGGAGGGGGACGGGGCTGGGGAGAAGGCAGCTGAGAGTACAATAGGTGGATGGAGGCGGGGTAGTTCGGAGAGGAGGGTGGAGCGGATAAGTGGGAAGAAGATGGACAGGGCTGAGCTGGCAGATTGGAACTGGGATAAAGTGGGGGGAGGGGAAATGAGAAACTGGTGAAGTCCACATTGATGCCCTGGGGCTGAAGGGTCCCGAGATGGAAGCTGAGGTGTTCTTCCGTCAGGCGTCAGGTGGTGAGGGAGTGGCAGTGGAGGAAGCCCAGGACCTGCATGTCTTTGGCAGAGTGGGAGGGGGAGTTGAAATGTTCGGTTATGGGGCGGTGGGGTTGATTGGTGCAGGTGTCCTGGAAATGTTCTCTGAAGCGCTCTGCGAATAGGCGTCGAGTCTCCCCAGTGTGGTGGAGACCATATCGGGAGCAACAGATACAGTAAATGACATGTGTGGAAGTGCAGTTGATGGATGTGGAAGGCTCCTTCGGGGCCTTGGACGGAGGTGAGGGGGGAGATGTGGGCGCAGGTTTTGCAATTCCTGCGGTGGCAGGGGAAGGTGCCAGGAGGGGAGGGTGAGTTGTTGGGGTGGGGGTGTGTGGACCTGACCAGGTAGGCATGGAAGGAATGGTTTTCATTCCAAACCAACAGTGTTGTCATCCATAAGATTGTAACTTACAGTTCTGGCCAAAATCCCTGTGAGTTATATTAAACTTGTGGAGATTGAAATTGATCTTGGGTTGTAACACAAATGAGGCAACATGAAATTTTCAGCCTGGTTCACTCCCATCCAATTTTTTCATCTAGTCATTTCAAAGTGTGGTTTTTAAAACAAGCTGTTAATTCTGCTTTTCTCTGAGACCAATTTTATTGCTTATTACTCTCTCCATTGGGTTTCTGCAATTGGACAATAATGAAGGGGAGTCACTTGTTTTTCTGTAAATTTAAAATGGATCACAGGCAGACAAATGTCAATTGAGAGCCACTGTGGTGCATGTTCACATAACACTAGATCAACCAAGGAAGACACCATTATTACAATCCTTTGATTTTATCCTTGTGAATGTTTCTGACTCAGAGCTGTAAAATATCAGTGCATTCAAACAGCAGGAACGTTATGACAACTGGTCAGGTTGAAGTAATGGACACAGCCATGTGATATAACCTTAGAAGGCAATTCTTTTTGCTGCACCATTGTGATTAGGAAGTTATTTAGCATGCTTGCCTTCATTGCTCATCCGTACGTGCTGTACATCTCTACGACTATGACTCTATAGGAGTTGTGACATTATGTTGAGGTTGTACAGGACATTGGTATGGCCTCTTCTGGAATACAGTGTGCAGTTCTGGTCACCCTGTTATAGGAAGGATATTATTCAGCTGGAGAGGGTTCAGAAAAGATTTACCACGATGTTGCTGCGAATGGAGGGCTTGAGTTAAACGGAGAGGTTGGATATGCTGGGACCTTTTTTCACTGGAGCTTAAGATGTTGAGGGGTGACCTTATAGAGGTTTATAAAATCATGAGGGGTACAGATAAGATGAGTGGCAGGAGTCTTTTCCGTGGGCTGGGGGATTTCACAACTAGGGGATATATTTTTAAAGTGAGAGGAGAAATATTTAAGAAAGACACAAGAGACAACCTTTTTACCTCAGTGTTGTTTGTATGTGAAATGATCTTCAATGTTTAAAATAGATTTAGATAAGTATATGAATAGGAAATGTTTGGAGGGACGTTGGCCAAGCCCAGGCAGGTGGGACAAGTTTAGTTTGAGATTATGATTGGCTTGGACAGGTTGGACCAAAGGGGTCTGTTTCCATGCTGTAAGACTCTATGATATATTTTTTATTTTCCCTCCCTAAGTCAGGCAAGGCCTCTCTGATGATTATGGTTAGTCTGGGGAAGCTTTGGGCTCTGGGTACATGCAGACAAGGAACTGCAACCACTCACTTCGTTAGAATCAGTATGGCCACCAGACAGAAGTAACTGCATTTGAAAACTGAGATAAACGATTATATTCTGTCATAGAGTCATAGAGTCATAGAGATGTACAGCACTGACAGAGACCCTTCGGTCCAACTTGTCTATGCCGACTAGCTATCCCAACCCAATCTAGTCCCACTTGTCAGCACCCTGCCCATATCCCTCCAAACCCTTCCTATTCATTTACACATTCAGATGCCTTTTAATTGTTGCAATTGTACCAGCCTCCACCACTTCCTCTGGCAGCTCATTCCATACACGTACCACCCTCTGTGTGAAAAAGTTGCCCCTTAGGTCTCTTTTATATCTTTCCCCTCTCACCCTAAACCTATGCCCTCTAGTTCTGGACTCCCCGACCCCAGGGAAAAGACTTTGTTTATTTATCCTATCCATGCCCCTCATAATTTTGTAAACCTCTATAAGGTCTCCCCTCTGCCTCCAACACTCCAGGGAAAACAATCCCAGCCTGTTCAGCCTCTCCCTGCAGCTCAGATCCTCCAACCTTGGCAACATCCTTGTAAATCTTTTCTGAACCCTTTCAAGTTTCACAACATCTTTCCAATAGGAAGGAGACCAGAATTGCATGCAATATTCCAACATTGGCCTAACCAATGTCTTGTACAGCCGCAACATGACCTCCCAACTTCTGTACTCAACACTCTGACCAATAAAGGAAAACATACCAAACACCTTCTTCTCTATCCTATCTACCTGCGACTCTACATTCAAGGAGCTATGAACCTGCACTCCAAGGTCTCTTTGTTCAGCAACACTCCCTAGGACCTTACCATTAAGTGTATAAGTCCTGCTCAGATTTGCTTTCCCAAAATGCAGCACCTCGCATTTATCTGAATTAAATTTCATCTGCCACTTCTCAGTCCATTGACCCATCTGGTCAAGATCCTGTTGTAATCTGAGGTAACCCTCTTCGCTGTCCACTACACCTCCAATTTTGGTGTCATCTGCAAACTTACTAACTGTACCTCTTATGCTTGCATCCAAATCATTTATGTAAATGACAAAAAGTAGAGGGCCCAGCACCGATCCTTGTGGCACTCCACTGGTCACAGGCCTCCAGTCTGAAAAACAACTCTTCACCACCACCCTCAGTCTTCTACTTTGAGCCAGTTCTGTATCCAAACGGCTAGTTTTCCCTGTATTCCATGAGATCTAACCTTGCAAATCAGTCTCCCATGGGGAACCTTATCGACTGCCTTACTGAAGTCCATATAGATCACATCTACTGCTCTGCCCTCATCAATCTTCTTTGTTACTTCTTCAAAAAATTCAATCAAGTTTGTGAGACATGATTTCCCACGCACAAAGCCTTGTTGACTATCCCTAATCAGTCCTTGCCTTTCCAAATACATGTACATCCTGTCCCTCAGGATTCCCTCCAGCATCTTGCCCACCACCGAGGTCAGGCTCACTGGTCTATAGTTCCCTGGATTGTCCTTACCACCCTTCTTAAACAGTGGCACCACATTTGCCAACCTCCAGTCTTTGGCACCTCACCTGTGACTATCAATGATACAAATATCTCAGCAAGAGGCCCAGCAATCACTTCTCTAGCTTCCCACAGAGTTCTCTGGTACACCTGATCAAGTCCTGTGGATTTATCCACCTTTACCCGTTTCAAGACATCCAGCACTTCCTCCTCTGTAATCTGGACATTTTGCAAGATGTCACCATCTATTTCCCTACAGTCTATATCTTCCATATCCTTTTCCACAGTAAATACTGATGCAAAATATTTATTTAGTATCTCCCCCATTTTCTGTGGCTCCACACAAAGGCTGCCTTGTTGATCTTTGAGGGGCCCTATTCTCTCCTCTAGTTACCCTTTTGTCCTTAATATATTTGTAAAAACCCTTTGGATTCTCCTTAATTCTATTTACCAAAGCTATCTCATGTCCCCTTTTTGCCCTCCTGATTTCTCTCTTAAGTATACTCCTACTCCCTTTATACTCTTCTAAGGATACACTCAATCTATCCTGTCTATACCTGACATATGCTTCCTTCTTTTTCTTAACCAACCCTCAATTTCTTTAGTCATCCAACATTCCCTATACCTACCAGCCTTTCCTTTCACCCTGACAGGAATATACTTTCTCTCGATTCTTGTTATCTCATTTCTGAAGGCTTCCCATTTTCCAGCCGTCCCTTTACCTGCGAACATCTGTCTCCAATCAGCTTGCGAAATTTCTTGCCTAATACCGTCAAAATTGGCCTATCTCCAATTTAGAACTTCAACTTTTAGATCCTTTCCATCACTATTTTAAAACAAATAGAATTATGGTCGCTGGTCACAAAGTGCTCCCCCAATGACACCTCAGTCACTTGCCCTGCCTTATTTCCCAAGAGTAGGTCAAGTTTTGCACCTTCTCTAGTAGGTACATCCACATACTGAATCAGAAAATTGTCTTGTGTGCACTTAAGAAATTCCTCTCCATCTAAACCTTTAACACTATGGCAGTCCCAGTCGATGTTTGGAAAGTTAAAATCCCCTACCATAACTACCCTATTATTCTTACAGATAGCTGATATCTCCTTACAAGTTTGTTTCTCAATTTCCCTCTGACTATTGGGGGGTCTATAATACAATCCCAATAAGGTGATCATCCTTTTCTTATTTCTCAGTTCCACTCAAATAACTTGCCTAGATGTATTTCCGGGAATATCCTCCCTCAGCACAGCTGTAATGCTATCCCTTATCAAAAATGCCACTCCCCCTCCTCTCTTGCCTCCCTTTCTATCCTTCCTGCAGCATTTGTATCCTGGAACATTAAACTGCCAGTCCTGCCCATCCCAGAGACATGTTTCCGTAATTGCTATAATATCCCAGTCCCATGTTCCTAACCATGCCCTGAGTTCATCAGCCTTCCCTTTTAGGGCCCTTGCATTGAAATAAACACAGTTTAATTTATTAGTCCTACCTTGTCCCTGCCTGCCCTGACTCTTTGACTCACTTCTGTTCTCAACTGTACCCATCTCTGATTGATCTCTTACCTCACTATCTCCGTGGGTCCCACCCCCTCACCTTACTAGTTTAAATCCTCCCAAGCAGTTCTAGCAAATTTCCCTGCCAGTATATTAGTCCCCTTCCAATTTAGGTGCAATCCGTCCTTCTTGTACAGGTCACTTCTACCCCAAAAGAGATTCCAATGATCCAAAAATGTGATTCCTTTTCCTATACACCAGCTCCTTAGCCATGCAATCATCTGCTCTACCCTCCTATTCCTGCCCTCACTAGCTCATAGCACTGGGAGTAATCCAGATATTACTACCCTTGAGGACCTCCTTTTTAAATTTCTGCCTAACTCTCTCTAATCTCCCTTCAGAATCTCAACCTTTTTTGTTGCCAGATGTTGCAAGTACAATGGGATTAGAAATAAAAGTCTGTTGAAAGTTGCGAGCGCTGAGTTGAATGCCCTCAATTCTGTTACCAGTTTCCTGATACCCATTCCTACTGTGTAAAGTTCTGCCTTTGGGAGCATGAGTTCCAAAAGTGATAAATTTCAATGTGTGGTATCACACTGCAGGAGCACTGAGAGCAGCAGGAGAAATGTGCAGTGAAAATACCAATGTGTAAGTTTGTGCATATGTCTTCAGGATGTACCCAGGGTGTTAGAACAGCTGCATCAACTGACAGACGGTGTTATTGATGTACTGACCTTTCTTGAGGTGTCTGTGTCATCATACAAATCTCAGCAACGAACTTCCCCAGTTCAGCTTCTCAACCTTGATGCTGCTGTTCACATCTGACAAACATGGAGCTTCCTTTTTCAACTGTGTTTCGCTTATCGTAAATAATTATACACTTCTGTATCTGTTCCACATGCCCGACAACCAAATCACCTCTGGTTACTGTTCCGGAGCTTCCTCTGCTGAGGATTTTTATAATTTTGTGAATTGTCTAATCATTGCTTTCTTGCAAATTACAATACTGAAATTGACAATACCTGACATTATAAAAGTGCTGTGAACATAATCATTCAAATTGCTCATGATTAATATATAGACATAATTTCTTCTTTCCCATTCCTGATAATACTGGTTATGACACTAACACTCATTATGCTAATTGCTCATTGAGATCGCTCCTGAACCCAACTTGCCTTTTGAGGAGTAAAGGCTAGATTTAAAACTCTGCTGTGGATGGGCTTGAGGGTGGTGTAGGTGCACATTAAGTGCAGTGGGTAATCTGCTTGCTGCCTACTGGCCTACCCAGTCCAACTGCTGTTATAGCAGAATGCCAACTGAGTCACTTTAGTGGACAGTAATGCCTACATAAGGGCCTGATGGTGGTACTTAATCAGTGATGGGAAAGTTCTATCCTATGCAGCCAGTCTGTCAGGCTTCCTTACAGATTGGTGGCCAGGAAAGCAACTGGACCATGGGTTCATTGACTGTAACTCAAGATTTAACACTTCCTGAGGTTCCTTTACTCACATGTTGTCTGTAACCCCAGCCACCACCTCCCTTGCTAACCTTTCTTGCCTACCCTTAAGCACATTGTTCCAATCCATTGCAGCTCATCCAAACCTGAGTTTTTTGAAGAAGTAACAAAGAGGATTGATGAGGGCAGAGGGGTAGATGTGATCTATATGGACTTCAGTAAGGCATTCGACGAGGTACCTCATGGGAGACTAGTTAGCAAGGTTAGATCTCATGGAATGCAGGGAGAACTAGCCATTTGGATACAGAACTGGCTCAAAGGTAGAGGACAGAGGGTGGTGGTGGAGGGTTGGTTTTCAGACTGAAAGCCTTTGACCAGTGGAGTGCCACAAGGATCAGTGTTGGATCCACTACTTTTCCTCATTTATACAAATGACTTGGATGTGAGCATAGGCGGTATAATTAGTAAGTTTGCATATGTCACCAAAATTGGAGATGTAGTGGACAGTGAAGAAGGTTATCTTAGATTACAACAGGATCTGGACCAGATAGGCCAATGGGCTGAGAAGTGGCAGATGGAGTTTAATTCAGATAAATGCGAGGTGCTGCATTTTGGGAAAGCCAATCTTAGCAGGACTTATACACTTAATGGTAAGGTCCTAGGGAGCATTGCTGAACAAAGAGACCTAAGAATGCAGGTTCATAGGTCCTTGAAAGTGGAATTGCAGGTAGATAGGATAGTGAAGAAGGCATTAGGTATGCTTTCCTTTACTGGTCAGAGTATTGAGTACAGGAGTTGGGAGGTTTGTTGCAACTGTACAGGACATTGGTTAGGCCACTGTTGGAATGTTGCATGCAATTCTGGTCTTCTTCCTATCGGAAAGATGTTGTGAAAGGGTTCAGAAAAGATTTACAAGGATGTTGCCATGGTTGGAGGATTTGGGCTTTGGGAGAGGTTGAATAAGCTTGGGCGTTTTCCCTGAAGCGTTGGAGGCTGAGGGGTGACCTTATAGAGGTTTACAAATTCATGAGGGGCATGGATAGGATAAATAAACAAAGTCTTTTCCCTGGGGTGGGGGTGTCCTGAGCTAGAGGGCATAGGTTTAGGGTGAGAGGGAAAAGATATAAAAGAGACCCAAGGGGCAACTTTTTCATGTGGAGGATGGTATGTGTATGGAATGAGCTGTCAGAGGAAATGGTGGAGACGAGTACAATTGCAACATTTAAAAGGCATCTGGATGGGTAAATGAAAAGGAGGGGTTTGGAGGGATATGGGGCAGGTGCTGACACGGGGGACTGGATTGGGTTGGGATTACTGGTCGACATGGATGAATTGGACTGAATGGTCTGTTTCCATGCTGGACATCTCTATGACTCTGAGTACATGCCTGACAGTAACCACTTTTTCTGATGGTGTAACTAGGTCACTGAGAGTGTCTGGCCTCTGATTGGACCATAACTGTCTGAATTTTGGCATCCATTTGGTGAGATGAGAGTGACAGCCCTTGACATCAGGACTGCATTCAACTGAGTGTGCCATCAAGGACCCCAAGCAAAACTGGAATCAATGGTTCACTGATGATTGCATCATTTGTGACTCCTCAGACACTAAAGCAGTCCACGTACAAATGCAACAAGATCTGGACAGTATCCAGGCTTGAGCTGTCAAGTGGCAACTAATACAAATGCTAGCAATGACCATAACCGATAAGAGACAATCTAACCATTGCCTCTTGACATTCACTGGTTTTACAATAATTAAATCCCCCACCATCAATATTCATGTGATTACCATTGACCAGAAACTCAGATGGACCCACCACATAAACACAGTGGCTAAAAGAGTAGGTTAGAGGCTAGGAGTACTGCAGTTTGTAACTCACCTCCTGACTCCTCAAAGCCTGTCCATCATTAGAAGTCACAAGCCAGTAGTGTGATGGAATAATTCCCCACTTGCCTGGATGGGTGCAGCTCCAACAACGCTCCAGATACTTGACACCATCCAAGACCAGGCAGCTCAGTGATTGACACTACATCCTTAAATATCTGCTTTCCCCACCACCAATGTTCAGTAGCAGCAATTTGCATTTTCCATGAGATGCACTGCAGAAATTCACCAAAGATCCTCAAACAGCACCTTCCAAATCCATGACTGCTTCCATCTAGAAGGACAAGGGCAGCAGATACAGAAGAATACCACCACCCACAAGTACCCCTCCAAACCACTCACCATTCTGAATTGGAAATGTATCACAGCTCCTTTGCTGTCGCTGGGTCAAAATCCTGGAATTCCCTCCCTAATAGCATTGTGGATAAACCCATAGTAGGTGGATTGCAGTGGTTCAAGAAGGCAGCTCATCACCACTAGGGATAGGCAATAAATGATGGCCAGGCAGCAACACCCATATCCTACAGATGAAAAAAAAAGATCTTCCTATGCATTAACAGCCATTAATTGTGGAGCAGCTGGTCTTCTACACTCAACCCATTCACCTTCATTATAAACAGGGCTCATGGCAGTGTGGGGGGAGGTGCAGGAGCACAGCAACCAGTGTAATTCATTCCTGGTATCTCACAGGGTAAGGGAGACACAGACTGTGTACCAGGCGAAGAATGAGGAACATTGACTAAAACAATGATTGAAAAGATCACTTTCTAAAAGAAGGAAGGAGGGTAGAATGGACAAAGTTTAACAAAGTGGGATCAGGACTCTTGGAAACCCAGTCATTGAGTTGTTGGACTCTCCTAGTGCCTCAAATGCATGTACATACCGACTGGTTCAAGTAAGAGATGCCTTTGGCTTGTTTAGGTGGAGACAAACTCCAGTAGACATTTGTTTCCTTGATATGCTGTTGTACAGAACCGAATTATGTTTGTGTCGATGTTCATAAATTAAGATTTTTTTATGAGTGACGCATATTTTGGAAATAAAAAAAACACTGGTCACTGAGAGAGTGACATCAGTCGGGGTGGATGCATAGGAGTTCCGAGGATGAGACCCATTTGTGTGGCTTGGAATGGGATTAGGGGGAATTACAGATATGGGCTCGGGTCTGGCCAAGTCAGGTTTTATAAATGAGTGCATGAATTTTGAATCTTTGTCTAAAGTTGTCTTCTCAAGGCCAATGAGAAGTCAGAATTACAAAGAATTGCACAATATGTATGGCATGGAAGTAAATTATTTGCCCTAACTGCCTGGATTGGTAATTAAACCCTGCCTGAATCTCTTACTATTGTATCCAAATGATCTCACCTTTCAGTACTTCCCTCAACTTCTTTTACTCTCCCATAGTCATCTAATTTGCTTCAGAAGGCACCAAGCCACTTGCTTCAATTACTTCTTGTGGTGAGTACATTCTAAGCACATTCTGAATAAAGAAATTCCTCTTTATTTCCCTGTTGGATTTGTTAGTCACTATCTTTTATTCATGGAGTTTGGTTTTGTATTGTCCCTTAAGTGGAAACGTCCTTCCACATCTACTTCAATTCAACCTAATGGTAATTTTTAAGACTTCTAAGGTCACCTCTAAGCTTTTTCTTTTATAAAGGAGGGTGTCCCAATCTGTTCAATCTTTCTTGACTGCTCCAATCTCTCAATTCCAGCATTTTGCTCTTCTCTGTTTTTAATCGACAGGACGGAGACCAGAATTATGTTCATTAGTTTAGGTGTCCTGAACAGAATCCTGGTCCAACTTTAAGATAATACTATTAATTTGAATTCCAAACCCATAGAAATAAATCTCCAAGATTTGTTGTGTTTCTATTTGCTTTGCAACATGTGAAATTATTTTTAATTATTTGTTTATTTGTATCCCTGTTTCTCTTCAAATCCACCCATATTTATTTTCCATAGGCAAGTGCATCATCTCATTTTTCACTCATGTTAAAGTTTATTTTTGATTTTGCAATTCAAGGTGTAAATTTTCCTAATAAAGTCCCCATAGTCTTACCAGGCTAGGGCTGCTCTCCCATTAGAGAGAGATGATTGGTGGTGGTTTAACCTGAGAGTTATTACAGTTTAGGTGAGAGGAGAGCATGAGAAAGAGAGTCCTTCATAATAATCTCAGCCCTAGAGTGGGAATTGAACTCTCTTTATGGAATCACATTGCACCACAAACGAGCCATCCAGCCAACTCGGCTAACTGATGCCTGAGTACATTTTAGAGTTAGATTTAGATTTTATTGTCATATGCAGAAGTACAGGAGTGCAATGAAAAGTGTATAATGTCATCACACATGGCGCCATCTTAGGTACAAGGGTACCTAGGTATAAAAACCCAGGTACAAAATAGTAAAAGAAACAAAGTTTAAAAAGTTAAGCATTACCTTCATAGAAGAAAGGGTACAGAGCTGTACCTCATTAAAATCTTATATATTAAGTGGAGTCTCAGATAGACAGGATAGTGAAGAAGGTATTTGGTATACTTTCCTTTATTGGTTAGAGTACTGAGTACAGGAGTTGGGAGGTTATGTTGCGGACATTGGTTAGGCCACTTTTGGAATATTGTGTGCAGTTCTGGTCTCCCTTCTATAGGCAGGATGTTTTGAAACTTGAAAGGGTTCAGAAAAATATTTATGTGGATGTTGCCAGAGTTGGAGAGTTTGAGCTATAGGGAGAGGCTGAATGGGCTGGACTTTTCTCCCCGCAATGTTGGAGGATCAGGGGTGACCTATAGAAGTTTATAAAATGATGAGGGACATGGATAGGGTAAGTAGACAAGGTCTTTTCCCTGGGGTGGGTGAGTCCAGAACTAGAGAGCATAGGTTTCGGGTGAGAAGGGAAAGATTTAAAAGGGACCAAAATAGCAAAATTTTCATGCAGAGGGTCTGCGTGTATGGAATGAGCTGCCAAAAGAAGTGGTGGGGGCTGGTACAATTACAACATTTGAAAGGCATCTGGATGGATATATGAATTGGATGGATATATGAGAGATCTGGGCCAAGTGCTGGCAAATGGGACTAGATTAATTTAGGATATCTGGTTGGCCTGAACAAGTTGGGCCGAAGGGTCTGCTTCCGTGCTGTGCATCTCTATGACTCTATGACTGTAATAAGTAGAAAAAGAAATAAAAGAATATATAACAATAAATTTTAGAATTGCCCGAAAAACTCAAGCCACCTCCTGCTCAGAGCCTTTATTTGCAATGATCTGCAAAATTTGCACTTGACCTTCTTCGATCTAAGCTGTCATGTAAATTTTGCATGACAGTGTTGCCACTTGTTAAACAACTTTTTATCATCCTCCAGCATGAATAACAACACTGTATCCCGACTCTGTGCTTTCTAATTTGAAATGCTTTGCTTTCAGCAGAGCTATTTAGCAACTGACTCCACAACTTGTGACCTAGTTCATAAGATATGTTCTTTCATTTTAGAGTTGTATTTCATTTCCTCCTTTTCAGCATTGTAGAAGGAACTATAGTGTGCAGCCTGCAATGGTTGAAGAGAACACTTCACCATCGCCATTGGGGATGGCACAGTGGCTCAGTGGTTAGCACTGCTGCTTCATAGTGCCAGGGACCTGAGTTCGATTCCTACCTCGGGTGACTTTCTATGTGGAGTTTCTCCCTGTGTCTGTGGGCGTGTTTCCTCCCATAGTCCAAAAGTGTGCAGGTCAGCTGAATTGGCCGTGCTAAATTGCCAATGGTGTTCAGGGATGTGTAAGTTAGGTGCATTAGTTGAGGGTAAATATAAGGTAGGGGGAATGGGTCTGGGTGGGTTACTCTTTGGAGGGTTAGTGTGGACTTGTCGCGCATAAGAGCCTGTTTCCACATTGTAAGAATTCTATGATTCAGTTTCTCAAAAGCACCACGGGTTGGGCAATTAATGCTGGCCTCCCAAAGTCAAGCATACGCCAAGTGTAAATAAAAAGACTTAGGCAGAATAAAGTTGGCATGCTGCCTCCACTTTAATTGGCCAGTGTGGTCAACATTTTTTAAAATTTCAAGCATATACTTTTATATATATATAATATATACATATGTTTTATATATACTATACATACACAATCACAAATGTAGTTCAGTTCTGTACAGTAGCATGAAGAAAACAACATTAGAGTTTGACTCTATCCAAACAAACCAAAGACATCTCTTAATTGTACAAGACTATATCTATGTGCATTTGAGGCACCAGGAGGGTCCGGCAACTGAATAGGCCTCCACTTAGTTCCAACAGAAGGACCTCAGACAGTGATCTTTTTCCAATGTGCCTTGGGAGCAGCTGTTCCAAGATTTTGTGCGTCCCTCAGCAAGTAGTCCTCAACCTTGGAACACGTCAGTCTACAACATTTCGGAAGACCAACATGTTTCGTGCAGAACAAAGAGCACTTTTCAGTGAGTTGATCGTCCCCAAGGTGCAGTCAATGTTTGTCTCGCTGTGTGTCCTGGGGAACAGAACATAGAGCATAGAGTCCTGTGTCACGGAACTGCTCGGGGTGAACCTCGACAGAAACCACTGCTTCTTTCCCCAGAGTTCCTTCGCAGCAGGAGGTTTGTGACAATCTCTACACTACCCGAAGCCTCTTCGAAGGCAGCTTGGTCAATACAGCTACAGATGAGCATATATAAGATGAGTATATATTAGGAATCTGCACATTGCTGAAAAATAAAGTTAGGAAGATGTTGTATGACATTTTACATTACTTGGTCAGTGTTTGATGCACTGCAGTATATTCATAGGAGCAGTACACTGCCCTCTGTTTGCTCCCCACCAAGCCACATACCTGAACTATATTGTCATTCCTTCACTGTCTTATGGACTAGGCCAGACCACTCAAAACATTCTTGAGCAGGCAACCCAGACCAGAACTTTGCAATTTGTTTCGCTAAGTGCACTGTGAGAATTATCCGGAGTAAGCTAGCTAGGTTTACTACTAGGTTTTAAAACAGTTAGATATTTATTCATAAAATTACACAATAAAACACAAAGAACAAAGAACCCCTACAGTCTATCCAAACTTGACTTAATTTTGCTGTTCTGAATATACACAACAGTCCCAATAAGCAAACCCCTTTAAAACACAGTTAAAAATGAAACAGATGCTTACAGGTTGAAGTTAGAAGGGCATAAAGAGAGAGAGAGAGTTTCCGCACAGCTCACTGTTGAACTCCCAACTAGTTCTGGACTGAACTGCTCATCTGAGAGCTGACCACTCCCCATTCATTTTACAGCTCACATCTAAAACATAACCACTTTGGCCTGAAGTCTCATATGCTTACATATAAACAAGAAAGCCTCTCCATACCCTTTAATCTCTGTACCAGTCTAATCAGTACCAGAAGCGTTTACGACCCCTCCGGAACAAAAACAAGGACATAGTATCGTTGAGAAAAGGAACAGTTTTAGAAAAAAGGAACCAGTTTTGTGACAACTGTCATTGGATCAAAATCCTGAAACTCTCTGATTTAGAGCACTGTGGGTGTACCTACATCACATTGACTGTACTGTTTAGGAAGGCAGCTCACGACTATCTTTTCAAGGGCAATAAACAGATCTAGCCAGCAATACTCAGACTCTTTGAAAACATAACTAAAAAAGCAAAGTTTTTTTACCTTGAGATGTTATTCCATTTGAAGGCAACACTTGTGAGTCAATGTTTAACCCAAACTTTGGTACTTATGTTGATAGTTGACAATGTTGTGGTCAACATCCTAACACTTGATGGCTAACTCAGACTAAGAGAATGAGAAAGTGGATGGACCAGACAATCATGAAAGTACTTGCTGTGCAAGAATGAATATGTCTTCAGTCAGACTACAAACAAAATTGTAAATGAGACTGTGAATAATTCCCTTCAGCTCTGGTCACCTTGTTAAAAGCCCAGCAGGAATCTCCTTCAATTTGCTGAGAATGGATTCGGACCAAGTTCAAACAGTGACATTGATTCAGAGACCTTACTCTGACTGATGACAAAACTCCTAAACAAGCAAATGCTAGTACTCATGTGAGAAATGCATTGAAGGTCAGATGAGGAACTATGCTGGGTGTTAGAGATATACGGGGATAGCTTTCAGGAATTAGCATCCCAGTGTCAGGAACGCATACTAGGAATTCACACGTTGGTTTTCTGCATTCTCCAGAGATATTCTCAATTTGTGTTCCCTTTCCTGGTGATGGACAAATTAACTCAACAACATCACAAACATTGGAGCCCCTTCATCAGATGAAAGTCCTGTGAGATATGAATGCTTGCCAGCTTGTTCGAATGAATCATTCTTATTCTATTCAACTCTGCACTGAGGAGTGTCTTATTATACAATCCCCGTGCTCTTTTCTCTCCATTATACAGCACCCGAATGACATTTAGCCTTAGTTAATTTGACAAACAAATATAAAAGAATATAAAATGGACTGCTCGTGTTTTGTTCACAAGTCTATGCATCTTTCCACTTTTAATTTTGCCTCTATTTTCTTAGAGATTTAGGTTTCTTCACCATATTGTAATTATTACATCTTTCAAATAAGAATCCTGCACATCTCTAGTATGTAATTACTCTTGTCTTGTAGCCTGAAGGTACATTTCTAGTGAGGAATTGCCTGACCTGGTATAGCTGCACTAATGGGTTTTGACAGAAGCTCATGCACATTTTGAAATTGGTTGTCTTATCTCGACTTCAGACTGTTTTCCCTGTCTTCGAGTCACTGCTGATTTGCTTAAAACTAATGAGCATACAGCTATTTGAATTTTGTCAAAAAAAATGTCACATGGACTTTCAGGCTGTGCTTCAGATAATTTCAATGCTTTCCCCAGGAGTAATGGGATGTTTAATTCTCTACGAACTGTAAGTGTCACTTTAATTTGGCATTAGGAAGCACAAGAGACAGGCATCTTGTCTAATTCCTTCCAACAACGTGATTTCAATATGTCTGCAGGCCTGGAATTTTGTCAATATAAGATGGTAAGCTATTTGCGGTGCTAATTAACGTGAGACATGCAGTCTAAGGAAACGTTTAATCTGCTGGAAGAGAGTTTTTGCTTTCACTTTAATTCTCACAAGTTTTATGGGAGAAGGCTTAGATTATAAAATAGAAAGACAAGTTCGAAAAAATGTAGGTCAGTATGTTAGTTAGATTGGGAAATCAATGTTAGCTGATACTGAGTTTGAATTAAGTTTGTAGGAGGAAGAGAAGACGGGATGGGTTTAGAAGACAGTACTGTTATTCTTGAACTCAATGTGAAAATGTTGCTTGGAGGAGGGACTTCACGTTCTTCAATATACTCAGGATGGAAATGTGATGGGAAATAATAGATTTGGTGATGAAATTTTAAACATTTTAGAACTAAAGTTGAGGAATTGTATCAATTCCTTTCTAGTTACAGTTCTTCACTGTTGACAACACATTTAAAATTTAATCAGGGTGTGAATATTGCCAATTATATCGATTTTAGAATGTTTTTGTTTCACTATTAGAAACCATTCAGCTAGGCTTTTAGTCAAAGAATAACTAGTTTAATAGGAATAAAATAAAGATTATGAACAGAATAAGATTTAGATTTTGCAATGATAGATATGGCTTATATTCTAACATCCGCAGGTTCCTAGCTCCTTGAAAGTGGAATTGCAGGTAGATAGGATAGTGAAGGAGGTGTTTGTTATGCTTTCCTTTATTGGTCAGAGTATCGAGTACAGGAGTTGGGAGGTCATGTTACGGCTGTACAGGACATTGGTTAGGCCACTGTTGGAATATTGCGTGTGATTCTGGTCTCCTTCCTATCGGAAAGATGTTGTGAAAGGGTTCAGAAAAGATTTACAAGGATGTTGCCAGGGTTGGAGGATTTGAGCTATAGGGAGAGGCTGAACAGGCTGGGGCTGTTTTCCCTGAAGCGTTGGAGGCTGAGGGGGTGACCTTATAGAGGTTTACAAAATTATGAGGGGCATGGATAGGGCAAATAGGCAAAGTCTTTTCCCTGGGGTGGGTGAGTCCAGAACTAGAAGGCATAGGTTTAGGGTGAGAAGGGAAAGATATAAAAGAGACCTAAGGGGCAGCTTTTTCACGCAGAGGGTGGTACGTGTATGGAATGAGCTGCCAGAGGAAGTGGTGGAGTCTGGTACAAACGCAACATTTAAGAGGCATTTGGATGGGTACATGAAAAGGAAGGGTTTGGAGGGATATGGCCAGGTGCTGGCAGGTGGGACTAGATTGGGTTGGGATATCTGGTCGGCATGGACGGATTGGACCGTAGGGTCTGCTTCCATGCTGTACATCTCTATGACTCTATGACTCTATCCCAACCTTAACATGAGTCAAATCTGTGTGACAGACTAACAATAGTCAAACACAAATAGAAATTGCTGGAAAGGCTCAGCAGGTCTGGCAGCACCTGGGAAGAGAAATCAGAGTTAACATTTCAAGTTGAGTGACCCTTCCTCAGATAATAGTCAAACACCCTGTGGAAAACATTAAATCCCAAATTTGATCAGACATATTCTATTGATTTCTCAGAAATCACTCCTCCCCCCGAAAAGAAGTAATGACAGCATAGGTCACCAAATCTTATTAAAATTTTATAGGGATTACAAAGCTTCACTTTTGACAACCTAGCCCTGAAGCTCGAACTCCCTGACATAGACTGCCTTGTGAATGCTCATATTCTGATGGTTCACCTATATTTCCTGGAATGATGTTCTTCTGGATTCTTGGAAACTGCACTTCAACATTTACTCCGAGGCACAACTCCTGCTTTTCACAAACAGCAAGTTTCATGGTGTCAACCCCCCTGGGTTGGTTTCCTGAGTTCTAATCTGTCTCAATTACATAATACAATTACTACTTAAGGGTTTCATTACAGCTCACAACTGTACTAAGCTATTAATGATCAGGACTTTTCCGTAGAACTGAATCTAATCTCAGCTCCAAACTCTTAGAACTTCTCTTGAGTTCTAACAGCATTGAGCCATCCAACTACTCTTGACCTGTCACTAACTCTCCAACTACATAGGCACTGTGTCATTCAAGTGCCTTAATAGCAGTCCAGTTTAGCATCTCTTTTTTGCATGAAACTTGTTTCTGTGTCTTCTGTTTGGTTTCTGTCTGTCTGTCTTCCTTTTCAGCCAATTATGACCTGGGAAAAGTTCTTCATTGACCACTGAACTACTCTGAGTGACCTTATGAAGACCATGCAACAAATACTCACCTCTTACAAAGAAATATTAAATATAACTAAAATGTTACTACTGACAAATGTTGTGATCAGCAATGGGACTTGAATTTAACAAAGCCTCAGAACTAGCTCTTGTCTGATTTTTATAATGTTCAGTAAGTGCTTGCTCCTGTAGCATGTTGATACAACAAAAATGAATTTATTTCAAACGTTCAACAGAAAGAAATCATTAGCCAGAAGGGAAACACATTCTCCTTTGGAATATTGATGTATCAATTGATGTATGTACTTAATGTACTTATTGGAAACACTCTCACAGAATTGTGATCTGTAGATTGAATTCTACCCAATTATTTTTTTCAGACATCAAGATCATTTCCTGGTTGTGAACCCTATTACGGATATAATGGACCTTCCAATTTCTTTTTCCCAGAACAAGCCAATTAAGAACCACTACTCTACGCACCCCGACAAAACACACCTCCCTCCCAGGCACCTCATTGATTATACATCAGTAAAGGGATTGGCATGCCTGCCGAAGCAAGGGATCCTGATTAATGGGGCCATGGCATGGTCTGAAGGAGCTGGCTTTTCTTTTAGGCTGTGGTAAACTCCCAAGTGGAAGATACCTGGGAAATCTATTCCCTGGGTCTCTCAATGTTACTTGGGTATCCAACTGAGAGAGCTGATGGTTTGCAGTAAGATGAGTTCTTCTAAACGGAGGAAGATGACAGAAACTAAGCAAGTGTGGATAGAAGTATCCAAGGAAATGAGCAGTAGCAGTGTGGCCTCTCTCATGCGGTGACATCACAATCGTTCTGAAAAGACTGCATTAAGCTCCACCCAATTTAACAACGTCATAAAGACTTGGCTGGGGATGGGCAAAACATGTTATGTCCTTGAAGAGGATAGAACTGTTATCCTAGGACTCCTCATAACCTAAATAATAATATCTAATTTATGTGATGTAGCTATGTCTAATGCAAATTGTACCTGATTGCAGATATGCAATAGACTATGTCTTGTTTAAGACAAGAACATCTTCCTATTAGACTACCTAATGGTTCTACATGAGAACCTTCGACCAAGTAGGCCCTATTGATCCAGCCAGAGAAGAGGGCATGATAGCCATCTACGTATTGGCAGTGGCTGGCATTGTACATTTATGAGAATTGGTGTCAATGGTGGGTTGTCTGCAGCAGTGAACTGCCTACCCCATCACAACATAGTGGCAGCAACCGGAATGGTCTTTATTTTTGCTGTAAAGAACAAATTCCAGTAAACTCCAAAGAGAATTCCAGTTACAAGATTAACAGTAGCTCGGGCTGACAGCCAGCAGCAGACAAACTCATGGCAAGGTTCTACAACTAAAAACCTTCAATGTTAAAAGCACTTCAGACCCAGAAAGAGAACTGCAAATCCAAATGGGAGCTCGAAGTTACATTAAGCTGGCTCACCAGTTACATCTGGCAGTTACTAACTGTATCAGGTACAGATCAGCTATGGGACTAATTAGGAGCGAGCAAATGGATTTCCGAGCCCCCTTGAGTAACCTAGACTTGCCTACATATTACTCCAGGTCTTTATTTTAGCTGTACACGGCAAGGAATCCTGCATTTCTATCACAAATGCATGGAAAAATCTCTACAGGTAACATTCCAGGGAAAAGTCATTGCCACACTACAGACATAAAAATCTTCCAGACAAAGAGAATGAATCAACATTGCGATATTGCAGAATGGAAAAGCTTTGAAGTATAAAAAATAAATAATCATATTAGAAAGAGCTGACGAGAAAAGGCAGCATGGTGGCTCAGTGGTTAGCACTACTACCTTACAGCACCAGGGTCCCAAGTTCAGTTCCAGCCTTGGGCGACTGTCTGTGTGGAGTTTGCACATTCTCCCTGTGTTTGTGTGGGTTTCCTTTGGGTGCTCCAGTTTCCTCCCGCAGGCCGGGTGAATTGGCCATGCTAAATTGCCCATAGCATTAAGTACATTAGTCAGAGGGGAAATGCGTCTGGGTGGGTTACTCTTCAGAGGGTCAGTGTGGACTGGTTGGGCCAAAGGGCCTGTTTCCACACTGAAGGAATCTAATCTAAAAATAAATTGCCAGGCAGATTTAATATCACAGATGGGTAAAGCAATACTCAGAGTTTGGCATCTTAGAAAATATAGTTCCTGATGTACAGAATTGCTCCTAAACTAGATGCTAAATTGGAAACTGAACAAGCAAACACTTTTTTGTACTTGATAGGTACTAATGACACATGATTAAACAAAATTCTTAAAAAATCAAGATTTAACAGAAGAGTTAAACACTCAGAGAAGCATAGATAATTATATAAATGATTTCTGCAGATTAATGGGCAAATGTGATGTGCTGTTTTAAAATCATGATTCATTACAGACAGAATTGTCGTTAATAGATTCCTTCAGTAAAGAAAATCTTGGAATTGGTTCCTTCATGTTCTAGTGAACTAGATTTTAGTTGAAGCTTTATAGCTGTGTGCCAAAGTAAAGAGGAATATTTGTTGCAACTGATTTAGCTGGATTAAAAAGAAGACAGCCAATTTCCCCTCCTCAGCTCATACCAATTTGGCAGCTCAGCCAGGATGTTCACACAAGTGATCGGAATTGGAATAGGGGCAATAAATTACACCCTTGAAACTATTTCTGCAAAAAAAGGATTTTCTTGAGTCAGTAATATTATAAAAGCAAATATGAATATACTTATTGTCAGTCATTTTTTTGAACAGACTGACAGAGAAAACCCACCTTATTTACTCGCTTTTAGCTGAGGAAAATTCAGCTGACTATGAGGCAGCCAAAGAGCTTGTTTTCAGCGCACACCAGTTAGTGCCAGAGGCATATCGGCAATAATTTTGTAACCTCAAGGAATAACCTGACCAGATTTCTGTGGAATTTGAATGACCTGAGCAGTTCACTTTTCACCGGTGAGTATGGACGCCTAGAGTTGAGATCATTTATGAAAACTGAGGTGTAATAATTCTTCTTGAGGGATTCAAAAACTCAATGTCCTTCCAATCCAGATGTATGTTGAGCAGCAGAGGATAGCAGGGGTTAGAAAGGCAGCCATTTTGGCTGATGACTCTAAGCTAACACACCCACACACACACACACACACGTACACGTGCACGCAAGCATGCACACATGCACGCACACACGCACAAAGTCAAAGAATGTGGAGTATGGAAAATGCATTAGCCCAAAGAAGGATAAGGATGAGGTAGCTATCTCTGATAAAGCTGTAGAGAAAATGAAAACCTGGCTAAGAAAACAGAACTATTGTTCATTGTTAAAAGGAGACAAATGGAAAGTCCCAAATACTTCCACTGCAGGAAACCAGAAAATGTAAAGGAAGATTAGTAGTTTCAGAATGTCCCAGAAACTCAAGTTGTCTGTAATATTAGAGATGATCAGTGCCTGCTCAGGTATGACTGTTAACTAGGGTAGCTGTCAGGAGTCTGTGTCCACAAGAATAGTGACCCTGGAGATTACTGACTGTTTAAAATAGCCATAGAGAGAAATCTGCAGTCTCTGAGAAACTGGGTGCTCACAGACATTGCTGATGGGGAAAATAAAAGTATTTCCACCTGGAAGCAAATGTGTGCTGATAAAAGGGCTGAGAGGACAGACTCTGGAATATACATTGGACTATGTTGCTTTGGAACAGCAGAGAAGAGAGGAGAAAAATATTTACTTGTGACAATGAGCCAGAATTCTCTCTCCTTGCCTGTTTCAATCATGTTAGGAAACAGTGCCTGGTGAGAAAGCAATTTGGGTAAACTACCCTTTGCTGAAAACCCAACAATGTTGACAGAAAATGTTGCTGCTCCAGTTACAGATCAACAATTAACAATGAGTCAACCATGGCCTCAGCTTTAAAGATCCAGCAACTCAAAGACTCTAAAGACTATTTAATGCATGTGATTTAAAAAGAGAATCTTTTTGCAGATGTAGCTTTCAAGGAATATTATTGCACCATTCCAATCTATGATTATCCGGATGTTTAACTCTTCTCTTAAATTGTACACTGTAAGGATTTTATTTTTCACGTGTCTTGTGTTCATTTAATGCATTGCCTTGTTTCTTGCATTTGTACTACTCTTTTCAACCAATTTATTTAGATATGTTTGCCTTTGTATTTGATGGGTGGGTATGCATGGGGATAGCAACAAATTGGAAGACAATGTGTTTGGCCTGTTTAATGGTGTATTCCAATTGCAGCAGCTTTAGTCAGGGGTGGGTTGGTGGAGAGGTCAGGAACCACAAATAGAAAAACAATTGAACTTACTAAAGTGGTGGTCAAGAAGGTTGAGAAAGCAAAAGGAACAGCATCGCTTTCAGTCCCAACTTGGCAGTATGGGGAAGGTGAGAGCACAGCATAAGGGACACCTGCACCAATCAACCCCACCACTTTGGGGCCAAACATTTCAACTCCCCCTCCCACTCTGCCAAGGACATGCAGGTCCTAGGCCTCCTCCACTGCCACTCCCTTACCACCCGATGCCTGGCGGAAGAACACCTCATCTTCCACCTCGGAACACTTCAACTCCATGGAATCAATGTGGACTTCACCAGTTTCCTCATTTCCACTCCCCCCACCTTACACCAGTTCCAACCTTCCAGCTCAGGACCATCCTCATGACCTGTCCTACCTGCCAATCTTCCTTCCCATTGATCTGCTCCACCCTCCTCTCTGACCTATCACCTTCATCCCCACCTCCATCCACCTATTGTACTCTTGTCTACCTTCTCCCCAGGCCCACCCCCCTCTCATTTATCTCTCCACCCCAGAGGCTCACTGCCTCATTCCTGATGAAGGGCTTTTGCCTGAAACGTCAATTTTCCTGCTCCTCGGATGCTGCCTGACCTGCTATGCTTTTCCAGCAGCACTCTACTCTTGACTCTTGACTTCCAGCGTCTGCAGTCCTCACTTTCGCCTCCCTGAAACTGACAAGTTGTGAAGACTTTGATCAGTTGCACTGAACAGCTACAGAAAAAGATGGACAGGGTGGTGAAGAAGGCATTTGGTTAGCTTGTCTTTATTGGTCAGTGCATTGAGTAACTGAGTTGTGATATAATGTTGCAGTTGTACCAGTCATTGGGTAGATCACTTATAGAATACTGTATTCAGTTGTGATGCCCCTGCTATAAAAAAGGTGTTATTAAATTTGAGAGAGTTCAGAAAAGATTTACAAGGATGTTCTCAGGATTGGAGGGTTTGAAAAATAGCCTGGCTGAGTAGGCTGAGGCCATTTTCCATGGAGCATCAGAGGCTGAGGGGTGGACTTATAAAGGTTTATAAAATCATGAGGAGCATGGATAGGGTGAATAGCCAAAGTCTTTTACCCAGGACTGGGGAGTCCAAAAGTAAAGGGCATAGGTTTAAGGTGAGAGGAGAAAGAAACAAACGGAACGTAAGGGGCAACCTTTCATGCAGAGACTGGTGCGTGTATGGAGAAAGTGAGGACTGCAGATACTGGCGTTCAGAGTCAAGGGTGTGGTGCTGGAAAAGCACAGCAGGTCAGGCAGCATCTGAGGAGCAGGAGATTCGACGTTTCAGGCAAACATCCTTCATCAGGAATGATTTGAATGGTGCATGTATGGAATGAGCTGCCAGAGGAAGTGTTGGAGGTTGGTACAATTACAACATTTAAAAGGCATCTGGCTATGTTCGTAAAAAGGAAGGACTTAGAGGGACAAGGGCCAAATACTGGCAAATGGGACTAGATTAATTTAGGATATCTGGTCGGCATGGATGAGTTGGACCGAAGGGTATGTTTCTGTGCTGTACATCTCTATCACTCTAAATGGACAGGATGAGATGTTATCTTACCACAGCACTGACTCTGGAAAGTGTTCTCTGTTCTCTCCTGATCACCTGAAACTTATTGGTACTTTGTGCCTGTGGTTTTGACATTTCATCCCTGCATTTTAAAACTTGATTTTAAAAAGGAAGGCTTGACTAATATCAACATCAATCAGCAAGTCAAGCTTCCTCACACCAGCGATAATCTTGAATGTAATACTGTAACCGAATAAGACAGGCCGGGAAAAGGAAAAGGCCTTTTAACTCATCACTTTATAATTTAAATATTGGAAGCATTGCTGAAACCAATATTTTCAATTTTGCCCTTCACATTTCATTTGCTGAAGTCCAGTGATGTTGTTAAAGATCTAACCTGGGACTCATCAATATAATATTGGCCTACATCCAAACACATACACCTCAATTTTGTTTAGTCCCAGCAACCGATGCTGTTGCCTGTAAAGATAAGTTGATCAAATTAAACATTCATAAACCTGGGTGGCAGTCCAGGCCAGGAATTAACAATGATTGAAAGGAAATATTTCATCTGAACATTTTTATTTTGTTCATGGTTTGATAATTTTGAAATTATGCATGTATTTCCACATAGTCCGTCTGAAACAAATAATTCACTCATTTGTCGTTTACTTCATTATTTTTAACGCAGCAGTTGTGTCACACTTTAATTTTCTTTCCAGTCAGAAAAAAATAACCTGTCTCCTTAAATTTGTCTTCATAACACAGACATTCAGGCCTCACAATCAGCTACTGCTTCCATCACTGTCAATGGCTTCATTACCACGGGGCCCATTATCAAAGAGACTCCAGACTGTGCAGTCTCATGTTCTCCTAGAGTCCATCATTCTTACCAGACCAAAGGCAAACACAAGTCACAGCCAATGCGGAAGAATGGACTAAAAGCAGAACACAATGTGTTCGTCAGCAACTGAAAGAGGACAGCTAATTACCAAGGCTGTGACCTTTCATTAAAATGGTAAGGTCAGGAAGGATTATATCAAATGGTGGGAGCAGAGAGCAGCTAAATAGGAAAGGAGTGTGGGAAAGAGAGAGTACATGTATGTAACACGATCAGGTATCTCTAAAAGCTTCATAACCAATCATGTACTTTTGAAGATTAGCCACTGTTGCTATGTGGGCAAATATGGCAGCCAATTTGTGCACTGCACAGTCTGACAAGCAATCAACTGATTAACCACTGATTCTGTTTCTGGAGATATTGGTGAACAGGAACATTGGCTATAACATTTAGAGAAACCTTAGTTTGTACTTGAATAACATCACATGATCGATTTCTTATGTCCGTGATCAACGGCCCAGATTTTCACAAAAACAAAATAAAGGCATGCGGACGCTGGGGATCTGAAGCAAAAACAGAAATTGCTCAAGAAACTCAGCAAGTCAGACAGCATCTGTGGGAAGAAAACAGAGTTAACATTTCAAGTCTGGTGTCGTTTCATCAGAACTGATATTAGCAAGGAAAAAGTGGTATTCATGCTGAAACTAAAGTGGGGGCAAGAGGTGGAAGGGGAGATGAATGGAAAATGAAATATCCACCTCATTGTGAACAGCCCCACTTCCAGCACAGTTTCCAGGACACTTAACTCAATCTAGTTTGGTATATTCCACTGTTCACAATGTATTGTCCTCTGCACTGAAGAGATGAAACTCAGAGTAAGTGACTGATTTGCAAACCTCCTACATTCTATCTGTAAAAATGACCCTGAACTTCCAGTCGCTTGCTACTCCAACACAGCACCATGTTCCAATATTTCTGTCACAAGCCTGCTTCAGTGCTTCAACGAACATCAGCATAAGCTCGAAGAGCAACATCTCATTTTCTGTTTGGACACCCTGTAGCCTCTAGGACTCAACCTCAAGTGCAATAACTTCAGAGCCTGATTCCCATCCTTGGCAAAAAAATCCTTGCAATTTTTTACCGAACGCCAGACCCAGTCCTGTGATGACAATGGTTGCTTTTAGGACAGTTACTGATTCCCGTGTACATCCAAGATTTCTATCTGTATGATGAATGCTTTACTGAACTCTAAGTCTGAAAAAATTCATTAGATTAGCTGCGGTTCTGTTTTGACAATTAATGGAGTGTTTACTTTGCTTGAATGACATCTGGCATGGTTATAATAGGTTATTATCCTGTGGTCTCTTTTGTCTGAACATTTATTTGGACAAGATTTGAAATGGTTGAAGTTCCTGTGTCTGAGTGACACTTTTACAGAGGTATAGGTTATGGGATGGGGTGGTGGGGTGGGGGCAAGGCCAGTGTTGAAGGGTGAAGGCTACAGGGCTTAACATCTTTCTAAGCAACTTAGATGAAGTCTAAAAGAAAAGAGGTAGGACTTTTAACAAGACTGCCTCAGCACTTACCCAACCCCAACAGCAGCCAATGGTCTGCTGAGGGGTTGGTGTGAATGTTCTCCAGGACAATGAAGATTGGGCATAAAGGCGCCTTTTAGATCACAGTCTGCCAGATTGGAAAATTTCTCCACATATATTCATTGAAAATCTGGCCTTCAATGTCTCCTTTGAAAAATGGTGCCACCATGAACACATGAATTCTGTTCTAGATTGCTGAGATTATTTTCTACTTAAAATATTGCAGTTTCGTCTTGGACAAATCACTTTACTATTTCCTGGAACTAACTGTAAAACACCGTGCACTGCTGTGAGGTGCTCTGAAAATATTTTACAGGTAAAGTAATGGAGAGAAGCAGTTTGAAAATGAAATGTGAGAAGTTGGAAGAATTCAGCAGGAAGATTTAAGGAGTCAACTTGATGTTATTCAGTTGGATTGCTGTGGGGAAAGTGAGAGGGAGGAATTGACAACCACAGACTGAAAGGTTTTCCTACACATCAGAACAGCAGCCAGAAGTCACACGACACCAGATTATAGTCCAACAGGTTTATTTGAAATCAGAAGCTTTCAGAGTGTAGCCCCTTCATCACCTGATGAAGGATCAGCGTTCCAAAAGCTTATGTTTTCTCATAAACCTGTTGGACTATAACCTGTTGTTGTGTGATTTCTGACCATCCACCCCAGCCCAACAGCAGCACCTTCACCTCATCAAACCATCAGCTAAGAGAAGGTCTGTGCACTATAGCATGTAGACAGCTAATGTAGAGATGCATTCATTAATGTGGGCCACGAGGCACCCTCAGCACTTTCAAGAGGTGAGAACCATGATGATTAGAGCTTGATGAATATTGATAACTACGATGAACTTTAATGTTACAGTTATAACTAGATTAAGACCCGGGGTATAGTTCTGAAACTAACTAAGCAAAATGCTTACCTGCTTTTAATAGCTACTAATATAACTTGTTCCTTTAACGACAGAATTCTCATCATGAAAAGGGCACAGACATTGCTAACAACTTCCACAGGCCCAAACACAAATGTTCTTCTCACTGTCCAGTTGACATAAGAAATCAAATAAGAGGGAAAGTTACAGTAATTGACTTTTGAATTCTGTCATTTCTGAGCAATACATTTTCAGAAGTCACTTAATGGTTTGCAGTGATGCAATGTTCACAATGAATTTGCTTCAATTATTGAAAACTGCCATTTTTACAGCCAAGTAAAAAAAATCTATTAATTTAAAACTACTATCCACAGATATCATGGATTAGGAAAAGAGAAGGAAGATGATCTGGAACACCAAATGTAAGACGTTCAATAGGGTGTTGTTTCCAGGTTAGAAGCATCAGCCTGGTTCGCAGATCCTTGTACTAAAACCAGACTGACTATACCTAACCTGTACATCTATGAACTGTGGGATACAGACACAGACAGCCTGTACAAACTCTACACAGACAGTTACCTGAGGCTGGTATTGAACCCATGACCTGTGAGGCAACAGTGCTAACCACTGTGCCACATGCCATCCCAACGGTAACAGCCTGTAGAAACTCAACTATGAATATCATTTCGACTACACATCTTCTATATACCGTATACAATAAACAATAAACATTCACTGATGCTTTAAGGCTTTAATATTCTGAGGAAGAATCATACTGCACTTGAAATGTAAACTATTTGTCCTCCACAACCCCCTGTTTTCAGCCTATATACTGACATTTTCCTAGCTACAGTCCGTTCTAAAGAAGAGTCACTGGACACCATGAGTTAAACTCGGCTTTCTCTCCATGGATGCTGCCAGACCTGTTGAGTTTCTCCAGAAATTTCTGTTTCTGTTTCAGATTGATAGCATTCTCAGTTTGTGTTTTTATTATAACCTTTAACTTGCGTCACATAGATGTAAAGAATGATCTCTTGGCAGAGAGATAAGAAGGGAACTGGCACCCACACCCCAGCACTTTAAGGAGAAAAGCAAAACAAGGGAAATCTGAAGCAGAAACAGTCCAAAAATCTGGATTTATATGCTGCTGAATTTGTTTCAGTCAGGTGACATGATCAGCTGCTGTCTTTGTTTTTCATGGGTTGTGTCGGTGAGATTCCATCCTGATTTCTCTCAAATGCTAGGAACCTACAAGAGGTTCAATTTTCTGATGGAAAATTACAGGTCTCAGCCTATAATCAAAAGTCGTTAAAGAATACTTGTTCCACAGTTATTGGAATTGCAGGGCAGCATTCCGGAACTTCTGCTTCGTGTAAAGTATTTTTAAAGAAAAAGCTTCCAGAAAAGAAAAAAAAGAATCAAGTAAGCAAAGTTGAAACATGACCCATGACAATAAATTATTTTCAATAAAGGTCAATGTAGTTAATACTTCACTGCAGGATTTAAGCTTATCATCGAGGCTGACAAGCCCTTGCAGTACAGAGAGAGCGATCTATTTTTAGAGGTGATGTCTTTAAGCTGAACTTTTGAAACCTGCGCTGTCTATAATTTTCAAGTAGACCTGAAGGATCCCATGGCACTATATTACAATAACCACTGCACTCTTAAAGTACTTTTTTTCTGTTTTGGCTGTGTCAGCATCACAAACTAACATTCCTATTCCCCTAACAGTGACCAGTAGTTTGTGATATGGGGTGAGGGGTATATTGGTCAGGACACCATGATAACTGCCCGGCTCTTCTTAGAAACAATGTTGTGGGAATTTAGCATCCACCCAAACAGGCAAAGGAGCCCTGAGTTTAACATCTTATCGGAAAGGTGACTCCTCTGTCAGTGCAGTGTACTCTCAGTACAAAGCTGAATTGTTGGTCTTGCTTTACAAACCATTAGACTTGGCTTCTTGTTCCGAGGCAAGAGTCCGATCAACTGAACTGCAACTGAGACATGTTTTGAAGATTCAGAGGGCATTGGAGTTGCTATATTAATACAAATCTGATTTTCCATGTGAAAGATACAAACTGGCTTCAGCAGAATGCAGACAGACATAGTGATTGGGCAAGAACATGGCAGATGGAGTATAATGTGGAAAAATGCAAGGTTTTCTACTTTGGTGAAAGAAACAGATGTGCAGAGTATTTCTTTAATGTTAAACATAGGTGTGCAAATGGATCTGAATATCCTTGCCAATTAGTCACTTAAAGCTGATCTGGAGGTGCAGTTATGAGGAAGGCTGATGGAATATTAATTTTTATTGCAAGACGATTTGAGTAGAGGAGTAGTGAAGTCTTACTTGATTTGTCTAAGGGCTTGGTTAGACCACATCTGGAATACTGTGTGCAGTCTTGGTCTCCCTACCTCAAGAAATATATTATTGCCATCGAGGTGTGAAACTGAGGTTTGATTTGGGGATGGCAGGATTGGCCTATGGATTGAGGTTGGGCAAATGGGGCCTGTATTATCAGGAGATTTGAAGAAAGAGAGTTGCTCAAACTGAAACCTACAAAATATTTAAAGGGATTGACAAGGTAGCTGTAGATAAGATGTTTCCCCTCCTGGGGAGTCCAAAACCAGGGGACACTATATTTTTTTTAAAAAGGGGGATGCCACTTAGGTCCACGATGAGGAGGAATGTTTTCCTCAGAAGTTTGTGAACCTTTGGAATTCTCTGACACAGAGGGCTGTGGAAGATTAGGCTTTGAGTATGTTTAAGGTAGATATTGATAGGTTTCTGGTAACCAATGCCATACAGGGTTATGGGGTGGGGTTGAAGTTTTCAATCAGACATTGAGGGCAGCCTTGATGGACTGAATAGTCTTATGTTCCTATGTTCAGTTTAAATCACCACCTGTCATCTCTCTCTAATGGGAAGGCAGGCCGTACAGTCCTCTGGGACTATGGCAATTTTACCTTTTCCAGAACCAGGAGTCATAGCCTAAGGATTTTGGGTAAAGCTTTTAGGACTGAGGTGAAGAAAATTTTCTTCACTGAGAGAGTGCTGAGCCTGTGAAATTCATTACCACAGGAAGTTGAGATCAAAACATTACGTGTTTTAAAGGAGTTGGATATACCTCTTGTGGCTAATGGGAGGATGGAATTAAGGTACTGAGCTCGATAATCAGCCATGATTCATAATGAATGGTGGATGATCAGCCATGATAACATTGAATGGTGGATGATTAGCCATGATCATATTGAATGGTGGATGATCAGCCATGATCATATTGAATGGTGGAGCAGGCTGGAGGGGAAGAATTGCCTACTCCTGATCCTATCTTCTACATTTCCATACTTCAAAGGCACTCTTCCAGCATCTTGAACAACCTGTTGAGCATGGTGGCTCAGTGGTTAGCACTGCTGCCTCACAGTGCCAGGGACCCAGATTTGATTCCAACCTTGGGTAACTCTTTGTGTGATGTTTACGCATTCTCCCTGTGTCTGTGTGGGTTTTTTCCCAAAGATGTGCAGGTTAGGTGGATTGGCCATGCTAAACACAGGGTTATGGAGATAGCTGAGGGAAGTGGTGCATGTGGGTGGGATGCCCTGTGGAGGGTCGGTGCAGACTTGATGGGCCAAATGACCTCTTTCTGCACATAGGGCTTCTATGATTTATCCTTCCTAGTAAGTCTGGACTAATATCGAGTGGAATGTAACAGTGTAGAGAGCTAGAAATCCCTGATGGCTTGCATAACAACAGTAACTATTCTTCAAAATAATTAATTGGCCGGGAAGTATTTGGGAATACCCTGAAGATATGGAAAGTACCATTTATGTGGAAGTTCTTTGTTTTTTATTTATATTTGTAGAAAATGTCACTCCTTTGATGGGTCAGTGCTTGGCTGAGTAGCAGAGATGGTAACAGGAGGCAACAAATGCTGGAGGTCAACAGGTTCATGGCTGGTTGCTGGATTCTGCTATGTTCGCCACAAATACACTGAGGCAGCAGGGGTCCAGCTGAGTAAAAGGTAAAAACAGCCAAGATTTCCAGCCAGCAGTCTGTGCTGGAATGGACATTTCCATGAATGCTGGGTGAGGGCAGCCTTTGTGCTGCTCTGATGCACTCCATGGTTGAATAGCTTGCCAATAACCATTGCTGAGACTAATAGACAGAGGCAGAACTCATGTCAAGGGATTGGGGATGATGTCTGAGTGCAGGTTTGGATGCCTCAGTACAACAGAGCCACAATGACGCCCTCCAATACTGCACTGCTATTCTCATCGGCCTTGATCTCGTCACTTTTTGTAGACTTTGTTAACTTTGTTTTAGCTTCTATATAATGCTGACCTTGATGCACTTGGGTTGAAAGGAGATGGGATGGTGAAAGGCCCCTTTGAAAATGCAGCACCCTTGTTCATTTCCCTTCCTCTACCTGTCTCGCTCCCCTCCCCCCCCCCCCCGCCCCCCGCCCCCCACCCCCCACTCCCCGCTACTTCTCTTGGGGAAAATTGGCTATTTGGGTGAAACCCTGGATTGTGGATGGAAGAAACAATTTCATAGCCCAGCAAAAGGGCTGAGACAACCTTAAAACGGAGCTGGATAGTAATCCCTTTGGAACTGGTTGGTGCTAGGCAGAAAGTATGGACTGAGATTCTCATTGCTTCATGGGACACATTAGGTCTTTACCTATAGGGTACTGTCAAAGACTAGCAGAGACATGAGGATGGATTATCCTGGCGATGTGCTTAATTACCTTTCTATTTCTGAGTGTTGCTACAAAGTTCTACAACAGGAGGGTCAAAGCAGCTAGGGTACAGCCCATGGGGTTGTATAGATAATATAGAGTGGAGGTGGGTTGTGAAAGGAGGTTAATCAGGTGAAGTACATTCCCTTGAAGAGTAAACTTGCATTTGTAAATCACTTGTCTTGATCTTAGCATGACCTAAATTGGACTAGAGGTAATTAAATACTGTTTGGCAAAAGCAAAGCTACCATAGTCTATTCTCTCATTAGAGACAGAAAGGGAGAGAGAGAGAGAGAGAGACAGAGAGAAAGGAACAACTGCTTGTCAGTTTAACCGGAGGGTCACCACACCTCAGGGAAAGGTTAAGAGGGTAAAGCCTTCATGATGTTCTCAGTACGGACCTTACACTGTTGGCATTACTGTGTTTTAGTAAACCAACCAGCCAGCCAACTGTGCTAACCTGACCCTTAAGTATGCTCTTGAAATTGATTAATTACTGATGTAACAATCATTAGTACCCCCAGTCCCAAAAATGCTAATAACGATCACTTAGAATAATTAATCTGTATTCATTAAATCTCACTTAATAAATACAGACAAGAACACCGGGATGAACACCCCTGCTCTTTGTTGATGTCCTTTCTTAGTTTAATATCTCTGTGAATAATTACAGCACTGAGAGGAAATCACTCCCTCAGTTTTGGAGGACCAGCCAAGGTATGGCCGAACCTGATTAGTTTTGGCTAAATTTGAGTTGTGTTGATTTATTTTTGGATCATTTATCACTGTGAGGCTTAGCAATCCTGTTTTCCTGATTTCACCACATTACTTGTCGACCCTACCTCAATGGCATACTTTTTGTCTAGTTGCCACCCCATCACCAAGCGCTTTTCCTGGGTCAACACTGAAAGACCCAAATGCTATGTGCACACACCATCTGTGATAGGCCCAGACAAGCATTGGCAATCCAGAATTGCCCCTCATCAGTGAGGATTAGTATCACAGCTCCAAATCCAGGCAACTCATAGGCTTATAGCCAAAGTGGCTGACATTATCATGTTAATAAAACCTCATTGCCAAAACCCAGTCACAGTTTAAGCACCAACAAACACACTTTACCTCTCTATTCCTATTTTCCATTTGAATACCCTCTAAGTCTACCCTGTCTGCTGTAGACCTACAGGTAATCCATTGGACAGTTCAAAACATGAGCTTTTATTTACCAACAGCAAAATGCATCACAAACAAACCAATAAAGTTTGTCTCAACAATACAAACCAGATGTTACCATTGTGAGCGATGATTATTTTACAGTCCATGTTGAGCTGCTGTGTTGGAAGCAGGTATCAGTCAGGTCCTGCCTGCTTTTTAGAGCCTGCAGTAGCTGAGCTGTCAGGACAGCTACTTCCTCTTTGTGTCCTCCTCCTCAGGAGAGAAGTCCAGTTGCTCAGCCTCCAACACTTTACCTCAGAGCCTGCTTCAACTGTGCAGAGCACTCGACAATGCAGCACACTGTATCTGGATTGCACTGGTCCAAGTCGCAACATCAGCAACTCCATTGTCTGCTCCACCACCTCCCCTGCTCCACCCCATCATCTGCTCCACCCCATCGTCTGCACCACCTCAGCCCCTGGTCCAGACTCTAAGCCTGTGCTCCATATCCATCGGAGGCTTGTATAATGGTGCCATGACCATGGCTGCAATGGGTAGTCCTTCCCCCCCTCCTCCTACCCTGTCCAGTAACCAGCCTGGACCCTCAAACACAGCAGGTACATGGGAGTGCTCCAGGGTGTAGGAGTCAGTGGACTCCAGGTCAGTGGGGACACACCTCCAGAAAGTGTTTGCAGAGGTCACAGATCACCTGAACAGGAATCAAGTGGAGCCCCTTCCTGTTGATGATCTCCGCAGTGTTTTGATATGTCCTTCTCAGTGCCATGTGTGCAGCCAATGTCACCAAGTAACTGGGGAGACCTCTCGATGTTGCTGAATCCTATTGCCCAGGCTGTAGCCTTGTCCTCACCCCCAGTGAGGTTAGGGTGGTAGTAGGGGGGTGGGTGGGAGGGGGCCAATATGGCAATCAACGATTATGGGGAGAAGGCAGGAGAATAGGGCTGAGAAACATATCAATTATGACCAGATGGTGGAGTAACTCAATGGGCTCAATGGCCTAACTTTACTCCTATATCTTATGGTCTTATGTACCTTTTACCTCTCACTACCCCAGCAGCTCATTTTTACCATCCTCCATGCAGAGGTCCACCACATTGAATTTCACCTCTTACTGTCCTGCCAACCCCGAAACCCCAATATTACACCTTAACAATAGGCACTCTGCTCCCATATACTCCCCTGTGAAGACCACTGTGGTGTTCACTATTAGTCACCTTGTTCCCAGGCCCACCTTCACCTTGAGTCTCACCTCCCGCCCTCCCCCCCCCACCCCCATCACCGCCCTTATTCTCACCCCCACAAAATGCTCCCTCCACAAGCCTTGACTCCTCCTCCTGTTCTGGCTCTGATCCCCCCAACGGCCACTCTTGTACCTTCCTGAAAGCTCCAATGGACATACACCCAGAAGTGCATTCATCATAGATTTTCACTGACTTTGATATGCAGCCCCTGGGCATGACTGAGCAGACCCTGGCCTCCGTCTCAGCAACTTCCTAAATGACAAGATACAGTACCTCTGCCTGCTGGTGCTGACCCAGAGGACTGAGCACTGCCCACTCCCCTGACTGCTCTGGGATGTTCAGTACCCTGACTGTGATGTCCCATGTCGATGACTGACTGTGTGGACTGTGTATGGATTGTACCCGTGACTGAAGATACCAGGAGCTCCTGTCTGACAGCGCGTGGTTCCCCCATCAGTTGGACTGATGACTAATCCTCAGCAGTTTCCAGCATGACCATTTGTTTGAGTGAATATGTAGCATTTACGTTGTGCAGGTACATTATATAGGTGTTTGTTTGATGTCTCGGTGTTCACCAAGATGACTTCCCTCCCTAGGAAAGTCTCACACTACCAAGCCTGTTGGTGTGATTGCTATAAAGAGCACGTCAACATGGCAGTAATGAGAGCTTTGGCACTGGCTGGTGCACTAATGAGCATGGCACAGCATGACAAGGCATGGATGGTGTGAACACGCAGGTAGGTGCTAATTGTGTGAGCACCAAGCGTGCAAGTAAGCAGTGCTGAGATGCAGCCTGGTCCAACTGGTAAACAAATCTCCCTTCTGCAGTCTTCCAAAGCTGGATTCCCATGTGCCCTGAAATACAGACCTGTGCTTCCTAAACATCCTGCAAGGGTTACAGATCAGTGCCAGAATGGTCACAAGAACATGGCAGATGCCGAATGTCAATGACTGCAGACAAATGGTTATGCATGGCTGGTGCCCACTGAGCACGCCCTGATCTGCAGTCTGGTTCTAAGGAACGTGGAGCTCATCCAGAGCAAGCTGTGAGCTGCATCCAACAGTTACATGCTCTGGTTTCCATGCTGTGTTTTTCTGATCTCTACCTGGCTTGGCGAGTTTGGTAAGACAGAAAGTTGAATTTTTTTTTGAGTGGGAGCAGCGGCCGAGTAAAAGCGAACCCGGGAGACTACAGCTAAGGTAAGACAGTTTGTTTCAAAATTACTTACCTGTAGCGGGCAGCGGAAGTGAGGTTGGAGCGCATAGCTGGGCGGGAAGGTAAGTGATTAGTATTTGAGTGGGTGTGTTCTAGACCCCAGGTCCTACTTTCGTAGGGCCTCCTCTAACCTAACTTTAAAGTCCACAGGTTATTGACTCAGTGTTCTTGTTTTTGGAGACAAAGTGTACAGTCATGGCAGCGCAGGCGGTGGAATGTTCCTCCTGCAGGATGTTTGAGGGAGGGGTGACCACCGATACTCCTGCCGACTTCGTCTGCAGGAAATGCAGTCAGATCCTGATCCTCACCGAACGAGTTAGGGAACTGGAACTGGAGTTGGATGAACTGAGGATTATTCGAGAGGCTGAGAGGGTGATTGATAGAAGCTACAGGGACATAGTTACGCCGGAGAACAGAGGTAGCTGGGTAACAGTTAGAGGTGGGAAGGGGAAGAAGCAGGCAGTGCAGGGTTCCCCTGTGGTCGTTCCCCTCAACAATAAGTATACAGCTTTGGAAACTGTTGGGGGGACAGCCTTGCAGGTGTAAGCTGCAGTGAAGGGGTCTGTGGCTCTGAGAGTCAGAAGGGAAAGGGGGAGAGGAGGAGAGCGCTAGTTATAGGGGACTCTCTAGTTAGAGGGACGGACAGGCGGTTCTGTGGACATGGGCGAGACTCTCGGATGGTTTGTTGCCTCCCGGGTGCTAGGGTCCGAGACGTCTCGGACCGTGTCTTCAGAATCCTTAAGGGGGAGGGTGTGCAGCCAGAAGTCATGGTACACATTGGCATCAACGACATAGGTAGGAAGAGGGGTGGGGAGGTCATTCAAGAGCTCAAGGAGTTAGGCTGGAAGCTAAAAGCTAGGACAGACAGAGTCGTCATCTCTGGGTTGTTGCCGGTGCCACGTGACAGTGAGGCAAAGAATAGGGAGAGAGTGCAGTTGAACACGTGGCTGCAAGGATGGTGTAGGAGGGAGGGCTTCAGATATTTGGACAATTGGACTGCATTCTGGGGAAGGTGGGACCTGTACAAACAGGACGGGTTTCACCTGAACCAGAAGGGCACCAATATCCTGGGGGGTAGGTTTGCTAGCACTCTTCGGGGGGGTTTAAACTAATTTGGCAGGGGGATGGGATCCGGACTTGTAGTCCAGCAAGTAAGCTAGTTGTGTGTCAGGATGCCCAAGACTGTAGGGAGGCTGTGGAGAAGGTAGCACTGACAGGGACTACTTGCAGACACAGAGATGGGCTCAAGTGCGTATACTTCAACGCAAGGAGTATCAGAAATAAGGTGGGTGGACTTAAGGCGTGGATCGGTACCTGGGACTACGATGTTGTGGCCATCACGGAAACATGGATAGATGAGGGACAGGAATGGCTGTTGGAGGTTCCTGGTTACAGATGTTTCAGTAAGATTAGGGAGGGTGGTAAAAAAGGAGGGGGGGTGGCATTGCTAATTAGAAATGGTATAACGGCTGCAGAAAGGAAGTTTGAGGGGGATCTGCCTCTGGAGGTAGTATGGGCTGAAGTCAGAAATAGGAAAGGTGCAGTCACCTTGTTGGGTGTTTACTATAGGCCCCCCAATAGCAGCAGAGATGTGGAGAAACAGATTGGGAAACAGATTTTGGAAAGGTGCAGAAGCCATAGGGTCGTAGTCATGGGCGACTTCAACTTCCCAAATATTGATTGGAAGCTCTTTAGATCAAGTAGATTGGATGGGGCGGTGTTTGTGCAGTGTGTCCAGGAAGCTTTTCTAACGCAGTATGTAGATTGTCCAACCAGAGGGGAGGCCATATTGGATTTGGTACTCGGTAATGAACTGGGACAAGTGGTGGGCTTGTTAGTGGGTGAACATTTTGGTGATGGTGACCACAATTCTGTGACTTTCACCTTGGTTATGGAGAGAGATAGGTGCGCACAACAAGGTAGATTTTACAATTGGGGGAAGGGAAATTACGATGCTGTAAGACAGGATTTGAGGAGCATACGTTGGGAGCATAGGCTGTCAGGGAAGGATGTGGTGGAAATGTGGAACTTTTTCAAAGAGCAGATACGACGTGTCCATGATATGTATGTACCTATCAGGCAGGAAAGAAATGGTCGTGTGAGGGAGCCTTGGTTGACGAGGGAGGTTGAATGTCTAGTAAAGAGGAAGAAGGAGGCTTACATAAGGTTGAGGAAACAGGGTTCAGACAGAGCAGTGGAGGGATACGGGATAGCCAGAAGGGACCTGAAGAAAGGGATTAGGAGAGCTAAGAGAGGGCATGAAAAATCCTTGGCGGATAGGATCAAGGATAACCCCAAGGCATTTTATGCGTATGTGAGAAACCTGAGAATGACGAGAACGAGGGTAGGTCCGATCAAGGACAGTAGTGGGAGACTGTGTATTGAGTCGGAAGAGATAGGAGAGGTCTTGAACAAGTACTTCTCTTCAGTATTTACGAACGAGAGGGACCATATTGTTGAAGAGGAGAGTGTGAAACGGACTGTTAAGCTAGAAGAGATACCTGTTAGGAAGGAAGATGTGTTGGACATTTTGAACAACTTGAGGATAGACAAGTCCCCCGGGCCTGACGGGATATATCCTAGGATTATGTGGGAAGCAAGAGAGGAAATTGCAGTACCGTTGGCAATGATCTTCTCGTCTTCACTGGCAACGGGGGTGGTACCAGGGGACTGGAGAGTAGCGAATGTTGTGCCCCTGTTCAAAAGAGGGAATAGGGATAACCCCGGGAATTACAGGCCAGTTAGTCTTACCTCTGTGGTAGGCAAAGTAATGAGGGATAGGATTTACGAGTATCTGGAAAGACACTGCTTGATTAGGGACAGCCAGCACGGATTTGTGAAGGGTAGGTCTTGCCTTACAAGTCTTATTGAATTCTTCGAGGAGGTGACCAAGCATGTGGATGAGGGTAGAGCAGTGGATGTAGTGTACATGGATTTTAGTAAGGCATTTGATAAGGTTCCCCATGGTAGGCTTATGCAGAAAGTCAGGAGGCATGGGATAGAGGGAAATTTGGCCAATTGGATAGAAAACTGGCTAACCGGTCGAAGGCAGAGAGTGGTGGGAGATGGTAAATATTCAGCCCGGAGCCCAGTTACAAGTGGAGTTCCGCAGGGATCAGTTCTGGGTCCTCTGCTGTTTGTAATTTTTATTAATGACTTAGATGAGGGAGTCGAAGGGTGGGTCAGTAAATATGCAGATGATACGAAGATAGGTGGAGTTGTGGACAGTGAGGAGGGCTGTTGTCGGCTGCAGAGGGACTTAGATATGATGCAGAGCTGGGCTGAGGAGTGGCAGATGGAGTTCAACCCTGCCAAGTGTGAGGTTGTCCATTTTGGAAGAACAAATAAGAATGCGGAATACAGGGTTAATGGTAGGGTTCTTAGTCAGGTGGAGGAACAGAGGGATCTTGGGGTCTATGTACATAGATCTTTGAAGGTTGCCACTCAGGTGGATAGAGTTTGTAAGAAGGCCTATGGAGTATTATCGTTCATTAGCAGAGGGATTGAATTCAAGAGTCGTGAAGTGATGTTGCAGCTGTACAGGACTTTGGTTAGGCCACAGTTGGAGTACTGTGTGCAGTTCTGGTCGCCTCACTTTAGGAAAGATGTGGAAGCTTTGGAGAAGGTGCAGAGAAGATTTACCAGGATGTTGCCTGGAATGGAGAGTAGGTCGTACGAGGATAGGTTGAGAGTTCTCGGCCTTTTCTCGTTGGAACGGCGAAGGATGAGGGGTGACTTGATAGAGGTTTATAAGATGATCAGAGGAATAGATAGAGTAGACAGTCAGAAACTTTTTCCCCGGGTACAACAGAGTGTTACAAGGGGACATAAATTTAAGGTGAAGGGTGGAAGGTATAGGGGAGATGTCAGGGGTGGGTTCTTTACCCAGAGAGTGGTGGGGGCATGGAATGCGCTTCCCGTGGGAGTGGTAGAGTCAGAATCATTGGCGACCTTTAAGCGGCATTTGGATAGGTACATGGATGGGTGCTTAATCTAGGTTAGAAGTTCGGCACAACATCGTGGGCCGAAGGGCCTGTTCTGTGCTGTATTGTTCTATGTTCTATGTTCTATTATTGAGGTGGGTTTAATAATACATCCTCCATACTTGGCAACTCACTGCTGCCTAGTGAGAATCTCATCATACTGCTTGTGAAAAGCACTAAAGATGGAGAAATATTGCTTTTGACATCAAGCTGCCAGATTTCTTATCGATTCTGCTCCACATCTCACCATAACCTATGTGAATAGAACCTCTATAAAATGCCACCTATTGTCTAAATCTAGAGCGGGTCTCAAACCCACGACTTTCTGACTCTGAAGTGACAGGACCTCCTAGTGAGGTGTGGCTGACACCATTATATAGATAATCAGTTCAACTTAAGGTCCCAATAAAGGGTAGCACAGTGGCTCAGTGGTTAGCACTGCTACCTCACAGTGCCAGGGACCTGAGTTCAATTCTAGCCGAAGGCAACTGTGTGTGTGGGATTTGCACATTTTCCCTGTGTCTGCATAGGTTTCCTCTCACATTCCAAAAGATGTGTAGGCCAGGTGAATTGGCTATGCTAAATTGCACATAGTGTTAAATGGGTTGGTCTGGGTTCAGAGGGTTGGTGTGGACTTGTTGGGCTGAAGGGCCTCTTTCCACACTGCAGGGAATCTAATTTGATAAAAGTGACCTGAATTGTTTTTACAATGATTATTTTCAGCATGCTTTATGTAATCCTCACATTTTAAAACGAATTATTTTGTAAAATCTTACTGTTTTCTAGTACTTCCACTCATTACTCTAAGTTCACTGACCTAATTCACCAAACCTTAAACTATTTAACAATCCAATATGTACTATATTAATTTTTAAAATATAATATATTAAATTTTAAGTATTTTGCAGTATAAAAAAGACAATTTTTTTTTCTGTGAGGGGTAAAGGAAGAATAATAAGTTATGGTCTATTTTAATGGATGCATTCACTCTGGTGCCTGAATAAAGGCCTATTTTTGAACCTAATCATTTCCAGCCAGTCAGTTGTAGCCATCCAAATTTAAATGCAGTGAGTCGTGACTCAGCCGCCTTTTTTGAAGATTAATTCTCGTCACTTTTAATAAGAACAAAATGCCAGGCAACTGGGAGACTTGTCTCTCATAGAAACCTTTACTGCTGATAAGGAAAATGTTCAAGGCTTTGCTCTTACATGTGCATAATGTATGAGGCTCAATTAAATACAGATTTTTTTTCAATAGTGAAGCCATAGTTCAAAAACTCTATAAATACTAGCTGTTGGAGTGCAGCAAATACCTGTGAAATGGACAGAACGTATGTTAGTCAGGTGCTGTCATTGGTTCAGTTTTGATCACTAAGTTAAGATGAAGACTGTTGAGGGGTATTGATAGAGTTTATGAAAGGTGTCCCTTAGGGTGAGGAACTTCAAGACTAGGGGCAAATATTTAAGGTGAGAGGAGAGAGATTTAACAAAGATATAAAGGGCAATTTTTTTTTATGCAGAGTGCGCTTCGCGTGTGGAATGAACTTCCTGAGGAAGTGGTGGATGTGGGGGCAGTTACAACATTTAAAAAACACTTAGATAAATACATGAATAAAAAAGGTCTGGAAGGAAATGGGCCAGGAGCAGGCAGGTAGGACTAGTTTAGTTTGGGGTTATGATCAACATGGACTGGTTAGACCAAAGGGTCAGTTTCCATGCTGTATGACACCATGATTCTAAGGAGTCAAGGCCCTGCTCTTGAGACCTAGTCTGCAAGGCCAGGATATTATACAATTATCCATGGTGGCCTTGGTAGGAGAAAGAATTGAGCCAGCACCTCCTGCTTTTTATTGGTTGCTGGTTGTGCGGACATTGGGTTTGGGTGGATTGAGATGCCCTTCACATTTGAAAAAGCCTGCCAGCATTGTCTGCCCACCCTTAGAAACAGGAGTGTCATTGGGAGAGGTGTTGAAAGGCAGTCATCACCTGTAGAACTATTCTGCCATATCAGGAGGAACAGGCCTGGCTTTGTACAGATTAAAACAATGAGTAAAAGATTGCTGAACTGTCAGCTGGTAATGTACCATAGCAAATTATCATTTTTAATTTCACTGAAGTGAGCCATGACAACCCTGGACAGTGAAATTATTGCTGAGCATAAAACAACTTAAATTGTCAATTATCATTTCAAGCAGTCTTCCAGAATTAAGCTTTTGTTCAGTGTTTTTCTTCTCCCCAGTTGCACTCCCCTCCTGCAACCCCCTCCCCATCTTGTTGTAAATCTTAGCTCAGGACTCATAGCAGTGACCTTGTTAGACCAGGATATGTCATTAATCACAATAGGGCCGTCAAAGCCTGATATTTTACCTTCATATCGGTACTAGTGAAAGAGGCAGGGAGCATTAGCTCAATTGTCCGGATAAAGAAGACTTCAGTGACCTGTAGAGATTTCCAAAAACCTGCTGACTCTACTGTCTAAGCTGACATCTAAATAAGATGCCCACTTGAAGATACTGGAAGATGGCCAACACAATCTGGAATTAGTCACATCTCAGGAGTCAGGAAGAAGAGGGCTCCTTTCAGAAATGTGAGGCTTTGTTGGATTCAGGTAGTTATATGGTTAAACCTCCAGGAGTATACCCAACCAGAGCAGGCTAGCAAACCACGGATTAGGCAGAGATTTTGTCAGCACTTTGGGGCTCAGTATCGTAGTGGGCCTATACTTGGGCAAACTGAGCTGCAAAAGGGGAGCTTCCTGACACAGATACTTGAATTGCATCAAGCTGAATGCTTATCCTTTTCATGTAGAAACCCAGACTGTAGGACTAATCCCCTACATTTCTTATGGAGATGATCACCAACAGCTGGAATGATCCAGCAAAAATTAGCACCATTGCTGGTTAGCATGGTGGCTCAGTAGTTAGCACTGCTGCCTCACAGCACCAGCATCCCAGGTTCGATTCTAGCCTCGGGCGACTTTCTGTGTGGAGTTTGCACATTCTCCCCTTGTCTGTGTGGTTTTCCTCTGGGTGCTCCAGTTTCCTCCCATAGCCCAAAGATGTGCAGGTTAGGTGAATTGGCCATGCTAAATTGTCCATAGTGTTCAGGGATGTGTAGGTTAGGTGCATTAGTCAGGGTAAGTATAGAATAATAGTGTAGGGGAGTGGGTCTGGGTGGGTTACTCTTCGGAGGCTCAGTGTGTACTTGTTGGGCCGAAGTGCCTGTTTCCACACGGTAGGGATTCTATAATTATGTAGCCTATTGTAACACTCAATAAATTAGTTACAGGAACCCAGTCTGAATTGTACCCTTCGTACTGGCACTGAGGACAACTGTAAAATCCCATCGGCTTCCCTTCAAAAGTGAGGATAGGACATGTGACCTGAGGATATAAAAATTTCTTACTCCACCTTATTTAGAGTAACATGAGGCCTAGCATGGCATGCTATTGAAAGCATGTTGCTCATTGTTCGTAAATACCGTAATGTTTCAGGTCACTGGAACTGAAACATTGATTCTGCTTTCTCTCCACAGATGCTGTCAGACCTGCTGAGTTTTGCCAGAGATTGCTGCTTTTGTTACAGATTTCCAGCATATGTAGTTTTGCTTTAACTTTAGCTTAATGGTGACCTAGATACTGAGGGGCCTGGGAATGTAATATTTATATATGAGGGTGAGGTGAAATAAACATCCTTTTCAATACCACGTAACCATTCCTCGTTCCATATATCACAATGAAGAAGATACACATTGCTGCATTGTATGAATATCCTGCTAGAGGGAAAGCTTACAGTACAATACATGCTGTGTGTTAGTGTAGTCTATTCATACCTCATTTTCAGCAACTACTCTCTTCAATCACAGAATTACTACAGTATGCAAGCAGGTCACTTGGTACGTCAAGCCCACACAGACCCTCCAAAGAGCATCCCACCCAGCCCCTGTAACCCTGCATTGGCGAACCTACCTAGCCTGCTCACTATGGGCAATTCAGCATGGCATTGGTAAAACTTTGGACTGTGGGAGGAAACCAGAGCACCCAGAGAGAAAGTGCATACTCCATTTAGATGGTTACCTGAGGCTGGAATTGAACTCAGATCCGTAGTGCTGGGAGGCAGTAATACTAACCAATGTGCCACTGTGCTGCCTATTTGCATGAGCCTGTGAGTCATCGGTCATTTCATCTTTGAGGATCAGACTCCAAACTCACACATTGGAAAATAAAGTTGGCCACTGGGTAATGGAATCCAGCTGACATTTAGATTTGAAGGGCATTACCTGACTCCTGTTTTTTTTTATTTAAAAAAAATAATATTCTGACTTTTCCATATACACATATTTTGTACTTTGGAAGATTAACAAGATTCAATGATTGTGAAATTCCTCATGGAGGTAGGGTTAGCTGGATGATCACATATTGGCAATCCACAGTACACTTCAACTAAGTGAATTATGATAAGAGGAGACTGAACAAGTGCAAAGCAAGATGTCCATAGAATCTTTCCCATTTTATGTTGCTGTCTGAGATGAATTTCACCCTGGCTAACTCTTGTCTTAGTGCTAGCTTGTGAAGCAGTCTCATGTATTTATTTGGAAGTCAGAATATTTCAACAATTAGCGAAGAGAACTCGTGCTTTTCAGATTCACCTCCTTGTTCAATCTACTCCATTAGTTTAATGCAACCATTTACTCTACTAAGGGAAAAGTACTTCTTAAATGTTCTCTGAAACCAATAGGTTAATTAACAGAAATAAGAGAGGATGATATTAGATATGACTTCTGAGAACCATAGATAATTGTCGGCAAAAAGAAGAGAGATCCCTTTGAACTGTAAGTGTTCTGAGATTTCTCCTTCAACACTGAATTGATGCTGTAGAAGGGACAGTCACATTCTAGAGTAAATCTCCAGAGTTTTCATCTATCCTCACATTCTGACTATTCAAAGCTAGCCTTCTATCAACAACATTTGCTCCACAAACCCCATTGCACCATGTCCTATGAATATTGGAACATTCTGATTTCCTACATATCTCTACGATCTATAGTTCTGTTTCAGCAAGATAGCCACTTGCTTTCTTTTGAAGAAGTCAGAGCCAGTACCCGCTGCTGTTTTCAAATTGAGAAAACTAAAGCCAATTGACAATGTCACAAAGATTGAAAAAGGAACTAAGAATGTAAAAATGGAAGCAGAGTGTGCAGAATGACTTATTTAAATACATATATGCCCCGAGAGATGATTCCCAACAGACGCCTGAGAGTTTAGTCAATTTTCAGCCAGGGAAATTCTGTAAATGGATTTACATCAAAGGAGAATACTATGCAGGAGAGTAAGAAGAAGAAAAGTGACTGGTAAATTTGCTGAACTCCACAAGGAATGAACCTTTCTGTCACCTGTCACCAAACAGTATTGATTGGGGTCTCTGACCCCTAGAAGCCTCACCCTTCCTACTGTCGGAGCTGTTACAGCACAGAATAACTCTGAAGTGACAGTGTTTGTACTGACAAAATTGACCTGTCACAGAGAAATTCTATCAAAATATACAACATACTTCAGTTACACAAAGGCTGCATTCATCAGCATTAGATTTAGTACTTTGTAGTTTAAAGATTTCAAATGTTTTGAAGATTAAACCCCATGTATTTGTGGAGAAAAAGGAAAAAAAACAAATTCTTCCAATGATAAGCTGCTTATAGAGTTTCATACATTCCTGTTGGGAGATGAGTCAGACTGCAATATGCACCTTGGTCTATTGTACTGCTCAACTCTGTCAAGGGCCGGGGTCACTTACAAAATATATGTTTAACTGTTGATAATGGATGCTAGCCAGCTGGAACTGACATAAATCAGAAAGACTCAGGTTTGATCTCCATTTCATGCTAAGTGAGTTGATCTTGATGATGTCGTGGTAAATGAACCATAATTTGTCAGACTGTGCTCGGAATGGTTGAGATGTTGTGCTGCTACCAATCCTCCTTTCCATGCTAAGTCTAAGGGCCTGTCTAATTGTCAGTAACAGAGGCTGGACAACTGGTGAGGAGGAGGCATACATGAGAAGAGACACTTGATTTTTTAAAATTCATTTTGTGGGTTGTAGGCATTACTGGCTGGGGCAGCATTTATTGCCTGTCCCTAGTTGCCCTTGAGAAGTTAGTGGTGAGCTGCCTTGTTGAACACTGCAAGGTTGGCCCACAATGTCCTTAGGGAGGGAATTCTGGGATTTTGACTCAGTGACAATGAAGGACGGTGATATATTTCCAAGTCAGGATGGGGTGAGTGGCTTGGAGGGGAACTTGAAGGTGGTGGTGTTCCCATGTATCTGCTGCCCTTGTCCTTCAAGATGGAAGTGGTCGTGGATTTGGAAGGGGCTGTCTAATGATCTTTGGTGAATTTCTGCAATGCATCTTGTAGATACGCTGCTATAGAGTGTTGGTGGTAGAGGGAGTGGATGCTTATGGATACAGTGCCAGTCAAATGGGCTGCTTTGTCCTGGACATTGCCAAGTTTCTTAAGTGTTGTTGGAGCTACACCCATCCAGGCAAGTGGGGCGTATTCCATCACACTCTTGACTTGTGCCTTGTAGATGGTGGACAGGGTTTTGGAAGTCAGGTGGTAAGTCATTTGCTGCAGTATTCTAGCTTCTGACCTGATATTGTAGCCACTGCATTTACGTAGTGAGTCCAGTTCAGTTTCTGACCAATAATAACTCCCAGGATGTTGATAGTGGGGGATTCAGTGATGGTAATACTATTGAATGTCAAGGAATGGTGGTTAGATTGTCTCTTATTGATGATGGTCATAGCCTACCATTTGTGTGGCGTGAGCGTTACTTGCCAGTTGTCAGGCCAAGCTTGGATATTGTCTTGATCTTGTTGCATTTGGACACAGACTACTTCAGTATCTGAGGAGTAATGAATGGTGCAGAATATTATGCAACCATTGCCAAACATCCCACTTCTGACCTTATGATGGAGGGAAGGTCATTGATGAGTAGCTGAAGATGGTTGGGCCTAGGACACTACTCTGAGGTACTCCTGCCATGATGCCCAGGAGCTGAGATGGTTAATATCCAACAACCACAATCATCTTCCTACATGTTAAGTATGCTTAACTAATGAAGAGTTTGACCCTGGTACCCAATGATTCCAGCTTTCCAGATGTAACAAGGGCAGCATGGTGGCTCAGTCATTAGCACTGCTGCCTCACAGCACCAGTGACCTGGGTTCAATTCCCCCATTAGGTTGACTGTCTGTGTGGAGTTTGCACATTCTCCCCATGTCTGCATAGGTTTCCTCCCACAATCCAAAGATGTGCTGGTCAGGTGAATTGGTCATACTAAATTGTTCATCATGTTAGGTGTGTTAGTCAGGGGTAAATGTAGGGCAGGGCAATGGGTCTGGGTGGGTTACTCTTTGGACAGTCAGTGTGGACTTGTTGGGCTGAAGGGCCTGTTTCCATACTGCAGGGAATCTACCCTAACACTCAGTCAAATATAGCCTTGATGTCAAGGGCTGTCACTCTCCCCTCCCCTCTGGAATTCAGTTCTTTTGGTCATGTTTGAGTCAAGGCTGTAATGAGATCAGGAGGGGAGTGGCCTCACCACTATCCAACAATGCTCTCAGATCAATGAATTCAACATGTGTTGCGACATGAATTTTTTTCTTCTGCTGCCGCCGCCTCCAAGCTTACTTTTTCCATCAGCCCTCCCACCCACCCTGCTAGGGCCCCTTCTCCTGCCTCCAACACACCCTATCCACCTAGTCACCCCATACTGGTCTGTTACCTGCCCTCAATCTCTTCATCTCCAACTACCACCGTTACATTGACTGCCTCAACCTGCCCAGCCCTCTCACCCACTCCAACCTCTAATCCTCGTAATGTGCAGCCCTCCACTTCCTCCATTCCAATCCCAACCTCACCATCACACCAATGGATGGGGGTGGTGGGGGGTTGAGTGCAGTGGTAGTTTGGCACACCGACCTGTACACCACTGAAGCCAGGTGCCAATTCATGAACACCATTTCCTACGGTGGCTCAGTGGTTAGCAATGCTGCCTCACAGTGCCAGGATCCCAGGTTCGATTCCAGCCTCATGTGACTGTCTGTGTGGAGTTTGCACATTCTCCCCATGTCTGCGTGGGTTCCTCCGGGTGCTCCGGTTTCCTACCACAGTCCAAAGATGTGCAAGTCAGGTGAATTGGCCATGCTAAATTGCCCTTGGTTAGATGCATTAGTCAGAAGGAAATGGGTCTGGGTGGGTTACTCTTCGGAGGGTCGATGTGGACTGGTTGGGCTGAAGGGCCTGTTTACACACTGTAGGAGATCTAATCTAATCTACTGCCCCCTTCACCATGACCTCACCTCCCATCACCAAACCATCATCTCCCAGACCGTCCACAACCTCATCACCTCAGGGGATCTACCCTCCACATCCTCCAACCTAATTGTCCCAGAACCCTGCATGCCTGAATCGGCCTCTTACCCAAAATTCACAAACCTGACTGCCCTGGTTGACCCATCATCTCAGCCTGCTCCTGCCCCACTGAACTTATCTCCGCATACCTTGATACTGTCCTGTCCCTTGTGGCCCAGAATCTCCACATATACATTCGGGATACCACCCATGCCCTTCACCTCCTCCATGACTTTCAATTCCACGGTCACCAATGCCTCATCTTCGCCATGGACATCCAGTTCCTATATATGTCCATCCGCCATGATAAAAGCTTCCAAGTCCTCCAATTTTTCATCTCCCGCCAACCCAACAAGTACCCCTCCACTGACAGTCATTCGATTGGCTGACTGATCCTCATCCTCAACAACTTCTTCAAATCCTTCCACTTTCTTCAGACCAAAGGGATAGCAATGGGCCACAGCAATGGGCCCCAGCATGAGCCCCGGCTATACCTGTCTCTTCATAGGATATATGGAACAGTCCATTTTCCACAGTTACCCCAGCACCATTCCTCACCTTTTCCTTTGTTACATCGATATCTGTATCAGTACCATTGAACAGGAGATTGAACAGTTCATCAACTTCACGAACACCTTCCACGACCTCAAGTTTCATCTGGACCATCTTGGACACCACAGTACCCTTCCTGGACCTCTCCATCTCCATTTCCAGCGACCAACTCAACATGGATATCTACTTCACCGACTCCCACAGCTATCTGGACCGCCCCCCAACCTCCCCGCGCCCCCAGTAAAAACACTCCCTCACTCTCAATTCCTCTGCCTCCACTGCATCTGCTCCCAGGAGGAGCAATTCCACTCCAGAACATCCCAGATGGCCTCCTACTTCATAGACAACAATTTCCCTTCCCACATGGTCAACAATGCCCTCCAGAGCATCACCTCCACTTCCCATACCTCTGCCCTTGAACCCCACCCTTCCAATTGCAAAAAGGATAGAATCACCCCGGTCCTCACCTTCCACGCCACCAGCTCTAGATACAACACAGCATACTCCGCTATTTCTGCCACCTACAGTCAGACCCCACCACTAGAGATATATTTCCTTCCCCACCCCTTTCAGCATTCTGCAGAGATTATTCCCTGTGCAACTCCCTTCTAAGTTCCACGTCCCCCACTAATCCATCCTCCACTCCTGGCACCTTCAATTGCCACTGCAAGAGGTATAAAACCTGCACCCACACCTCCCCCGTCACCTCCATCCAAGGCTCCAAGGAATCCTTCCACATCCAGCAGAGATTTTCCTGCACATCCAAATACCTCATCTACTCTCTATTGCTCTCGATATGTCTCCTCTACACTGGGGAGACCGGACGTCAACTCATGGAACGTTTCAGAGAACAACTCTTGGACACACGCACCAAACAATCTCACCACCCTGTGGCTCATCACTTCAGCTGCCTCTCCCACTCCACCAAAGACATGCAAATCCTGGGCCTCCTCCATCGCCAAATTCTCGTCACCCGACGTCTGGAGGAAGAACACCTCATTTCCACCTTGGAACCCTCCAATCACATTGAATCAATGTCAATTAAACCGGTTTCCTTATCTCCCCTCCCCTCCCCCACCTAATCCCAGATCGAACCCACCAACACATCACCACCCTCCTGAACTGTCCTAATTGTCCATCTCCCTTCCCACCTATCTGCTCCACCCTCTGCTCTGACCTAACACCATCACACCCCACTTTCATCTACCAAACGCTTTCCTAACTACTTTCTTCCCTACCCCCCGCCCTCTCATTTATCTCTCAGCCCCCTTGTCCCCATCCGCACCATTCCTGATGAAGGGCTTATGCTCAAAACGACGACACTCCTGCTCTTCAGATGCTACCTGACTGGCTGTGCTTTTCCAGCACCACAATCTCGACTCTGATCTCCAGCATCTGTAGTCCTCACTTTCTCCATAGCCCTCTAAACCCCTCCTATTCATGCACCCATCCAGATGCCTTTTAAATATTGTAATTTTACTAGCCTCCACCAGTTCCTCTGGTAGCTCTTTCTGTAGGCGCACCATCCTCTGCATGAAGGTTTACCCTGAAGCCAAGCGACTTCACAGGGTCCGAAGTCAATGTTGAATGTTTCCAGAGCAACTCCCTCTCAACCAAAACCCACTATGTTGCCACATCTGCTGGGTGAGACAGGACATACCCAGGGATGGTGCTGGTGGTGTCTGTAAGGTACGATTCTGTCAGTATGGTTATGTCAAGCTGTTGTTTGGCGAGTCTGTTAGACAGCTCTCCTGATTTTGGCACTAGCCCCAAGATATTAGTGAGGAGGACATTGCATGGTTGACAGGGCTGTTCCTGCCATTGTCTTTTCTGGTGCCCAGGTGAACAGTTCTGTTTCTTTCTATGAGACATTTGTAGTGATTGGTACAACTGAATAGCTTATAAGGCCATTTCAGAGGGCAAGTGAGAGTCAACCACATTGCTGTGGGTCTGGACTCACATGTAGGCCAGACCAGGTGAGGATGGCGGATTTCCTGACAGCAATAGGTACAAGTTACATTGACAAGTTAGGCAGAATTACTTAAGACTGTCGGGAGTCAGAGATGACACATCTGCTTCTCTTGGCACCACTGCTACACTTTCTGATTCTCCACCCAAAGACTGTGTAAGAGCATCAGATCTCAGCATGGTAGCTCAGTGGTTAGCACTGCTACCTCAAGTCACCGGGGACGTGGGTTTGATTTCACCCTTTACTGACTGTCTTGTGGAGTTTACATATTCTCCCTCCTCTCTTTGCATGGGTTTCCTCCCATGGTCCAAAGATGTCCAGGTTTGGTGATTTAGCCAAATGCAGGATGGTGGGGTAGGTCTTTGGACGGTCTGTGTGGACTCGATGGGCTGAATGGCCTGCTTCCACAGTGTAGGTATTCCAGATTGGTTGGAGATTTTTGTTTATTGATTTGTGTGATGTGGACATTACAGTTTTAGCCACCATTTACTGCACAACCCCAATTGCCTAGAGAACAGTTAAGAATCAACTATACTGCTTTGGGTCTGCAGTCACACATAGGCCAGACCAGGTAATGCCGAAAGGGCATTAGTGTAGCAGATGAGCTTTTCATGGCAATTAACAACTGTTCCATAGAACATAGAACATAGAACAATACAGCGCAGCACAGGCCCTTTGGCCCTCGACGTTGCGCCAATCCAAGCCCACCTAACCTACACTAGCCCACTATCCTCCATATGCCTATCCAATGCCCGTTTAAATGCTCATAAAGAGGGAGAGTCCACCACTGCTACTGGCAGGGCATTCCATGAACTCACAACTCGCTGAGTAAAGAATCTACCCCTAACATCAGTCCTATACCTACCACCCCTTAATTTAAAGCTCTGCCCCCTTCTAATAGCTGACTCCATACGTGGAAAAAGGTTCTCATGGTCAACCCTATCAAAACCCCTAATCATCTTGTACACTTCTATCAAGTCACCCCTAAACCTTCTTTTTGCCAATGAAAACAGCCCCAAGTGCCTCAGCCTTTCCTCATACGATCTTCCTACCATATCAGGCAACATCCTGGTAAACTTCCTCTGCACCCGTTCCAGTGCCTCCACATCCTTCCTATAGTATGGTGACCAAAACTGCACACAGTACTCCAGATGCGGCCGCACCAGAGTCTTATACAACTGCAACATGACCTCAGGACTGCGGAACTCAATTCCTCTACCAATAAAAGCCAGTATGCCATATGCCTTATTCACCGCACTATTTACCTGGGTGGCAACTTTCAGAGATCTGTGTACATGGACACCAAGATCCCTCTGCTCATCCACACTACCAAGTATCTGACCATTAGCCCAGTACCCCATCTTTTTGTTACTCATACCAAAGTGAATCACCTCACACTTACCCACATTGAACTCCATTTGCCACCTTTCTGCCCAGCTCTGCAGCTTATCTATATCCCGCTGTAACCTGCCACATCCTTCCTCACTGTCAACAACTCCACCGACTTTCGTATCATCCGCAAACTTGCTCACCCAACCTTCTAGCCCCTCCTCCAGGTCATTTATAAAAATGACAAACAGCAATGGTCCCAAAACAGATCCTTGCAGAGCAACGCTAGTAACTGCACTCCAAGATGAACCTTTACCATCAACTACTACCCTCTGTCTTCTTCCAGCCAGCCAATTCCTAATCCAAACCTCCAACTCACCCTCAATGCCATACCTCCGTATTTTTTGCAGTAGCCTACCATGGGGAACCTTATCAAATGCCTAACTAAAATCCATATACACCACATCTACCGCTTTACCCTCGTCCATCTCCTTAGTCTCCTTCTCAAAGAATTCAATAAGGTTTGTGAGGCACGATCTGCCCTTCACAAAACCATGCTGACTATCCTTGATCACATTATTCCTATCCAGATGTTCATAAATCCTATCCCTTACAATTCTCTCTAAGACTTTGCCCACAACAGAAGTGAGACTCACCGGCCTATAGTTACTACGATTATCGCTACTCCCCTTCTTGAACAAGGGAACCACATTTGCTATCCTCCAGTCTTCTGGCACTATTCCTGTAGACAACGAAGACATAAAAATCAAGGCCAAATGCTCTGCAATCTCCTCCCTTGCTTCCCAGAGAATCCTAGGATAAATGCCATCTGGCCCAGGGGACTTATCTACTTTCACCCTTTCCAGAATTTCCAACAGCTCTTCCCTACATACCTCAAAGCTGTCCATTCTAATTAATTGTGACTCAGTATTCACATCGGCAACAATGTCCTGTTCCTAAGTGAATACTGACGAAAAGTATTCATTCAGTGTCTCCCCAATCTCTTCAGCCTCCACACGCAACTTCCCACTACTATTCTTGACTGGACCTATTCCTACCCTAGTCATTCTTTTATTCCTGACATACCTATAGAAAGCCTTTGGGTTTTCCCTAATCCTACCAACTAAGGACTTTTCATGTCCCCTCCTTGCTGCTCTTAGCTCTCTCTTCAGATCCTTCCTGTCTACCTTATAACTCTCAATCGCCCCAATTGAACCTTCATGCCTCATCTTTACATAGGCCGCCCTCTTCCCTTTAACAAGGGATTCCAATTCCTTATTAAACCACAGCTCCCTCACACGACCCTTTCCTCCCTGCCTGACAGGTACATATTTATCAAGGACACTCAATAGTTGCACCTTGAACAAGCTCCACGTATCAACTGTGCCCTTGCCTTGAAGCCTACTTTTCCAAGCCACACATCCTAAGTCGTGCCTCACCGCATCATAATTTCCCTGCCCCCAGCTATAACTCTTGCCCTGCAGTACACACTTATCCCTCTCCATCACTAGAGTAAAAGTCACCGAATTGTGGTCACTGTCCCCAAAGTGCTCACCTACCTCCTCGTTACCCAAAACCAAATCCAGTATGGCCTCACCTCTTGTTCCATGAACTCATTAGGCTCTTAATTCCAGATTTTTAATTTGAATTGGTGGGATGTTTACGTGGATCCTCAGAATATTTCCTAGGTCTCTGGATTAATAATCTAACAATAATACCACTAGGCCATCACCTCCCCATGAATTTTCAAGGATCTTCTTCATTAACGTTTCAAGAATCATTACTTCATAATGTTTTCATACTTCACAACTGACCTCAGAAACACCGAACTAAGAGACGGAAATGTCAGTCATTGTTTGATTAGATTAGATACCCTACAGCATGGAAACAGGGCCTTTGGCCCAACAAGTCCTCCAAAGAGCAACCCACCCAAACCCATTCCCCCACCCTATAATTACCCCTGACTAATGCACCTAACACCATGGGCAATTTACCTGGCCTGCACATCTTTGGATTGTGGGAGGAAACCCACACAGACATGGAGAGAATGTGCAAACTCCACACAGATGGTCACCTGAGGCCGTAGTCGAACCCCAGTCGCTGGCACTGTGAGGCAGCAGTGCTAGCCACTGAGCCACCGTGCCACCCATGAGCCACTGTGCTGCCCGCTTTCAATTCGATCTTGTCATCTTGTACCGAAGAAAGTGCCGACATAGAGGCAGATGGAGTATGGTTGTGAGACCCACAAGACCAATTGTTTTATTCTTTCCGAGGACGTGAATATCACTGGCCAGCCAATGTTTAATGTTCATCCCAAGTTGCCCTTAAAAAGTGCTAGTGAGGTGTCTTGTGGAATCCTATAGCCCATGAGGTGCAGCTATATTCATTGGGCTTTTGGGAGATGCTTAATGAGGATGTGAACCCAGGAACAGTCCTCACTTTCTCCTAGACTGTGAAGGAGATACAGATCCAAGTCAAGGTGGTGTGTTCTTAAAGGGAAGCTTGCTGTTGGTAATGCTAATCAGCTGATGACACCGAATGGGGGAAATTTGCTGATTCTTCCATCACAGAAGCTGTTTCCAATATATATCTCCTGTCTTTCCCTCACCAGGAGTGACAGCTTGCAGCATTTTCAATGTATTGGCTTGCGGATGAACTACCAGGTAGATTTGGCTCTTGTGGGATGTGTCAGCACCATTGGGATAAATGAGAGAAACAATGGAGAATGATCAGGGAATAGTCACTCACCAGCTGCAAGAGTCATTTTTAGTGGGCCCCATAATAGCCTCCATTATAGCTCAGGGACAGTTAGGGATGGGCAGTAAATGCTGGCATTACGAGGGATTCTTACATCCCATGAATAAATAACCTTTCAAACACCGTTAAACATGTACCTTAGCACGATGGCACATTTGAACACATCTTCCATCATCACATCAAACACAAAGAAAACCTAGATATTTAATTGGAAGGGGAAGAATTGGTGGGTCGTATTGCAGTCAGGCCTGATGCTATCTTCTTCTGATACAGTTGTTCTTCTATAATGCAATGACTGCGTTCTTGTGCAACCCTGCATTATAGAAAATTCATGCTTTAGACACAGCACTTAAAATGTTGGTGATGTAAGCACATTTTAAAAGTTATGCTTTAGAAATACCGTCTCCAATTCGTCAATTGTGTTACAGTGAACTTGTGTGGATGAAACGCACGTTTTAGCAGAACGACCTATATTCACTTCAGGGTATGAATCACAGGGAACTTTGCCGACATCGGAATGCTAGCTGATAATTTCCTTTAATACCTGTGCCAACTGTACTTTAAAGATAATAGTAATCACTTCCTGCTCACCATCTCCTACACCATCTCCATCACTGAGTTCGATATGGCAGTGTCCTGATCTGCACCTCTCCAATCTGCAATAAAGATTGAAGAGGGATGTAGCTCACCGTTTAATAGCCTTATTGACTCTGACCTGAATAATAACCATTGATTTTTCTTTCTTTCTTTGATCACAGTCTTTTACAAGTCCTGCTGTACTGATTGAAATGGATTTCTGCTTTAAGTAAGGTTCAGATGATTAATGGGTTTTTTATAAGCTCACTTTACTATATTATTACTTTTTAAACTTATTTATCCAATGCTAGCAATAGAAAACTATTATTCTCTATCTCATGAGTCACTTTACAAGAAATCACCAAAGTCATTTGCATGTATCCATAACAACATTCAGGACCTTTAATTGCAGGGAAAGCTTAGCATTGGTTTGTAAGTACTATTTAAGAAATGTTAACTCCTCTCAATGTCACAATGATACTGTTTCATCCAGCCCAGATAACAACACAGAGACCCACTGGGTCTCCAGGTATGGCCTAAAACATATGTGCGTTGCAGAGCAACTTGGCACATTCCATTCTGCCAGGTGGGAGAAGGATTGCTCACTTACTCTTTGCTTCTTGACTTAACAGCCAATCACGGGTGTGCTGGAGACACAAGCTGCCCACATTCCTGCCCACAAGCTTAAAGTCATAGAGTCATAGAGATATACAGCATGGAAACAGACCCTTTGATCTAACTTGTCCATGCTGACGAGATATCCATCTAGTCCCATTTAGAGCATAAAACATAGAAGAGCACAGCACAGTACAAGCCCTTCGCCGTTGGTGTTGTGCTGACCTTTGATCCTACTCTAACATCAGACTAACCTACGTACCCTTCATTGTACCATCAACTATATGCCTATCCAAGAGTTACTTAAATGTCCCTAATGTATCTGATTCTATTAGCATTGCTGACAGTGCATTCCATGCGCCCACCACTCTCTGTGTAAAGAACCTACCTCTGACATCTCCCCTAAAACTTCCTTTAATCACCTTAAAATTATGCCCACTTGTGATAGTCATGTCCACCCTGGGAAAAGTTCTCTGGATATCCACTCTATCTATGCCTGTCATCATCTTGGAAACCTCTATCAAGTCACCTCTCAATCCTTCTTCATTCCAATGTGAAAAGCACTAGCTCCTTTGTTCATAAGACATGCCCTCCAGTCCAGGCAGCATCCTGGTAAATCTCCTCTGCACCCTCTCTGAAGCTTCCACATCCTTCCTATAATGAGGTGACCAGAACTGAACACAATATTCTAAGTGTGGTCAAACCAGGGCTCTATAGAGCTGCAGCATAACCTTGTATTTCCCTGCTAATGAAAGCCAACACACCATACGCTTTCTTAATAACCCTCTCAACTTGGGTGGCAATTTTGAATGATCTATAGATATGGACCCCAAGACCCAAGATCACTCTGTTCCTCCACATTGTCAAGAATCCTGTCTTTCACCTCGTATTCTGCATTCAAATTTGGCCTTCCAAAGTGAATCACTTCCCACTTTTCCAGGTTGAACTCATCTGCCACTTATCAGCCCAGCTCTGCATCCTGTCAATGTCCCACTGCAACCTATAACAGCTCGCCACACTATCCACAACTCCACCAACCTCCCTGTCATCGGCAAACTTACTAACCCACCCTTCCACTTCCTCATCCAAGTCATTTATAAAAATCACAAAGAGCATAGGTCCCAGACCCGATCCCTGTGGAACACCACTGGTCATCAAGCTCCAAGCTGAATACTTTCCATCTACTACCGCCCTCTGTCGTCCATGGGTCAGCCAAATCCATATCCAGACAACCAGATTTGTCAGCACTTGGCCAATATCCCTCCAAACACTTTTGATTCGTATACCCATCCAGATGCCTTTTAAAAGTTGTAATCATACCAGCCTCCACCACTTCCCTGGCAGCTCATTCTGTACACACACCACCCTCTGTGTGATAAAGTTGCCCCTTAGGTCTCTTTTATACCTTTCCCCTCTCATCTTAAACCTATGTCCTCTAGCTTTGGACTCACCCACGTTGGGGTAAAGATATTGCCTATTTATCCTATCCATGCTCCTCATGATTTTATAAACCTTTGTAAGGCCACCCCTCAACCTCTGACACTTCAGGGAAAATAATCTCAGCCTATTCAGCCTCTTGCTATAGCTCAAACCCTCCAACCCTGACAACATGCTTGAAAATCTTTTCTGGCCTCTTGTAAGTTTCACAACATCCTTCTGCTAGAGAGAGAACAGAATTGGATGCAGCACTCTCAAAGTGTCCGAACCAATGTCCTGTTCAGCTGCAGAATCACATCCCAACTCCTATAGTTGATGCACTGACCAATAACGGCAAGCATTCCAAATGCCTTCTTCATTATCCTATCTACCTGCGACTCCACTTTCAAGGAGCTATGAACCTGCAGTGCAGGGTCTCTTTGTTCAGCAACACTTCCCAGGACCTTACCGTTAAGTGGATAAGCCCTACTGTGATTTGCCTTTCCAAGCTTCACTCATGTTGGTTTTGAACTGCCATAACGTAAAGCCAGAATCACACAAGAATCTGAAGAAGGGGCTTACTTACTTTGATATGAGAAACTCCCCACTAAGTGGATCTCAGCCCTGCTGAAAACTGCGACCGTTTCACTCAACTTCTCAAACAGTTAGCTCCCAAATTTGTTCCTCAGGGCTTTAGAGAAACCTCCACCCCCTTCAGAATCCAGAAAGGTGAGCAGAAAGTGAAGGGCTTGATATGGCAATAGCAGTCTTCCAGCCCCTGATGAAGGCTGCCATGAAGATGGCAAGAAGCAGTGAAGAAAATTAACTTTATACATTTGAGCAGAAAGGTTTGAAAACATACTTGCAGTGGAGTGGAATCTGTTCAGGTAATGTATCTGTCATGGTTGAAAGGTTAGCAATATATCCAAGCTGTGAGGTCTAACTATTGGACAAGCAACAGTGTGAAGTGTGTATGGATAAGGCACAGTTCAGACTGTGAAGTTGAGTCATGGTTAATAAAAAATGCTGGTAGTTGAGTCAATGGGAGAGTGGTAAATTGATCAGTGTGTGCACAAATGTTTTATTTATAAGGATACAGCTTTTGATTATACATTCATTGATCTGGAATGCTCCTGTAAAATCATTGAACTTCTTGTAGTACTGCATCTAGTTCCTTGGTATAATACTGTTTGTTTTCACCAGAGCATCAATCTACTCACAGTGATCATCTGGATGCCCTTGGTCCCTGAAGGAAGAGAGCCTTTGCCTCTTATCCAGTCCTGCATCAAAGCCGTCAGTGCTGCGTTGGTGTAACTTGGTGCATGTTTACAGTTTTCAAGACAATGTATACTTTGATCTATACTGAGACTTTACTGAAACTGCTTGTGAAATGGCTGCCCCAGTCAGTGCCTCACGGTATCACAGACTGAATCACTGAATTGCTCTGATACAAAAGAAGGCCTGTTGTGTCTGCATCTAATCCTGATTTTAGCCCATCAACATGAAACAGGGCGCAAACTCATACCTGACACATAGGACGATGGTTGTGGTTGTTGGAGGCCAGTCATCTCAGGTCCAGGATATCTCTGCAGGTGTTCTTCTTGGTAGTATCCTAGGTCTAACCAGAGGTGGGGATGTTCGCCAATGATTGCACAATGTTCAGCACCATTCATGTCTCCTCAGATACTGAAGCAATCTATGTTCAAATGCAACAAGATCTGGACAATATCCAGGCTTGGGCTGACAACTAGCAAGTAACATTCATGCCACACAAATGCCAGGCTATGACCATCACCGATAAGAGATAATCTAACAACCACTCCTTGGCATTCAATGGTGTTACGATCGCTGAATCCCCAACTATCAACATCCTGGGGGTTATTATTGACCAGAAACTCAGCTGGACTCACCACTTAAATGCAGTGGCTACAAGAGCAGGTCAGAGGCTAGGAATACAACAGTGAGTAACTCACCTCCTGACTCCCCAAAGCCTATCCACTATCTGCAAGGTACAAGTCAGGAGTGTGATGGAGTATTCCTCACTTGCCTGGATGGGTGGAACCCCCAACAACGCTCAAGAAGCTTGACACCATCCAAGACAAAGCAGCCTGCTTGATTAGCACCACATCCACAAGCTTCCACCACCTCCCCCCACCCCCCCCACACCCCCCCACCCCGCCATCGGCGCTCAGCCACAGCAGTGTGTATCTACAAGATGTACTGCAGACATTCACCAAGGATCCTCAGAAAGCACCTTCCAAACCCACAACCACCTCCATTCAGAAGGACAAAATATATGTGACACCACCACCTTCAGGTTCCCCTCCGAGACACTCACCATCCTGACTTGGAAATATATCACTGTTCTTTCACTTTTATTGGGTCATAGAATCCCTACAGTGTGGAAACAGGCCTTTCAGCCCGACAGTCCAAAGAGGAACCCACTCACACGCATTCCCCCTACCTTTTATTTTCCCCTGACCAGTGCACCTAACCTACACATCCCTGAACAATATGGGCAATTTAGAATGGCCAATTCACCTTGCCCGCACATCTTTGGACTTTCGAGGAAACCAGAGCAAACCCACGCTGACACGGGGACAACGTGCAAACTCCACACAGACCGTTGCCCGAGGTTGGAATCAAACCTGAGTTCCTGGCACTGTGAGGCAGCATCGCTAACCAATGGCTCACTGTGTCTGCTGGAATTTCCTCTGTAAGGGTAAAATGGGTCAACCCACAGCAGGTAAACTGCAGCAGTTCAAGGAGGCAGCTTACCAGCACCTTCTCAGGGGCAACTAGGGATGGGCAATAAACACTGGCTAGAAACACCCTCATCCCACATATGAGCAACAATAAATTGTACTCCACTACGATCTGCAACCTCATGGAAGGGCATATCACCCACTATTATGATCAAGCCAGAGGATTAACCCTGGATAAATGAAGAATGAAGCAGAACGTGCCAAGGAGTAGCACTAGGAATACCCAAAATGAGGTGTCCAACCTGGTGAAACTATTAAAAGGGATGACTTGTGCGTCAAACAGCGTGACAAGCAAATGGTAGGCAATGCTACATAATTGCACAGCCAAAGCATCAGGTCTAAGCTCTGCATTCCTGCTATACTGAGTTGTGAATGGTGTTGGACAATTAAACAACTCACTGAAGGAAAATGCTTTCTGAAATGATTGAATTCTTCACTCGTGAACTGAGGACTACTGTCACTCATCACAATTTAAGGAATGCCACAAGAGGTGAAATGCTCTTTAGTGCATTCCCTGGTCATCATTGAAGTCAGTTATAGATTCACAGAGATATACAGCACAGAAACAGACCCTTTGATCCACCTCGTCCATACCAGCCAGATACCCAAAATAAATCTAATCAGATTTGCCAGCATTTGGTCTGTATCCATTTAAACCCTTCCTATTCATATACCCATTCAGATGTCTTGAATGTCATATACCCATTCAGATAGCTTCCAGAATATATATTATTTGCGGAAATATTTGTATCATCTATAAATATGGGGAATGACTGGAGAGAGGCTAATATTGTGGTTCTGTTTAAGAAGGGATGTAAGAAGGCTGGGAGTCTGACTTTGGGGATGGGTAGGTTGTTGGACCTGATTCTGAATGATAGGATTCACATGCATTTGGAGAGGCAAGGAATGATTAGGGATAGTCAGCATGGTTTTGTGTAAGGGAAACCGTGTCTCACAAACTTGATTGAGTTTTTTGAGGAAGTAACTAAGAAGATTAACAAAGGTAGGGCAATAGACTTTGTTTACTTGGACTTTAGTAAAGCCTTTGACAAGGCTCCATGTGATAGACTAATTAGTCAAGTAAGAATACATGGGATTCAGGATGAGCTTGCCAACTGGATGCAAAATTGGTTTAATGACAGGGGACAGAGAGTATTGGTGAAGGATTATTTTTTGGATTGGAAGCCTGTGACCGGCGATGTGCCGTAAGGATAGGTGCTGGGTCCACGTTTGTTTGTCATTTGTATAAATGATTTAGATGAGAATACAGAAAATATGGGTTAGTCAGCCTGTGGTTGACACAAAGGTTGGTGGAACAGTGGACAGTGAAGAAAGTTATCTAAAATTACAAGGAGATCTTGGTCAATTGGGTCAATGGGCTGAAAAGGGACAAATGGAGTTTAATTTGTATAAATGCGAGGTATTACGTTTTGGTAAAACAAACAAAGACAAGACTGATGCAATTAAAAGTAGGTCCTCAGGCAGTGTTGTAGAACAGAGAGATCTAGGGGTTCAGGTCCATAATCCTTTGACGTTTGCAGCACATATAGATAACGTGGTTAAGAAGGCAGTTAGCATGCTCGCCTTCATTGCTAAGACCTTTCAGTATAGGAGTTGGGATGTCATGTTGAGGTTGTACTAAATGTTGGTGAGGCCTCTTCTGGTGTACAGTATCCAATTCTGGTCACCCTGTTATAGGAAGGATATTACTAAACTGGAGAGAGTTCAGAAGAGATTTATCACAATGTTGCCTGGAATGGAGGGTTTGAGTTATAAGGAACAGCTGGATAGGCTGGGACATTTTTCTTTGGAGCGCAGGAGATTGAAAGGTGACCTTACAGAGGTTTGTAAAATAATGAGGCATATAGATAAGGTGAATGAGGTGGGGGATTTCATGACTAGGGGGCATATTCTTAAAGTGAGAGAAGAAAGATTTGAAAAATAATCTCTTTACACAGAATGTGTGGAATGAACTATTAGAAGAGTGTGGATATGGGTACAGTTACAACATGTAAAAGACATTTGGATAAGTACATAAATAGAACTGAGGAGGAATATGGGCCAGGTGCAATCAGGAAGGACTAGTTTAGCTTGCGTGGTATGCTGGCTCAGTGGTTAGCATTGCTGCCTCACAGCACTAGGGACGTGGTTTCGATTCCACCATTGGGTACTGTCTGTGTGGAGTTTGCACATTCTCCCTGTGTCTGTGTGGGTTTCTTCCAGGTGCTCCAGTTTTTTCCCACAGTCCAAAGATGTGCAGTTTAGGTGAATTGGCCATGCTAAAATGACTATAGTGTTCTGCGATGTATAGCTTAGGTGCATTAGTTAGGCTAGGGGAATGGGTCTCAGTGGATTACTCTTTGGAGAGTCGGCATGGACTTTTTGGGCTGTAGGGCCTGTTTCCAAACTGAAGGGATTTTATTCTATGGTCGACACTGACTTGAGGGACTGATGGATCTGTTTCTGTGCTGTATGATGCTATGATTCTATTATAGTTATAAAATAATCTGATCTTGTGAGAATAAGAGGTCTCCGCCCAACAACACAAATAGGCTGACTAGGATGTCATGTGTCATCAATGGCTCCCTGCTTTACTTAGCTTGGTACTCATTACAAACACTGCACTGGCCGATTGATTTGCTCATACTTGGCCAGGAGAGCACATTTCTTGCACTCCTCCAGCTAGACTCATTATCTTGGTAGTTTGATTGGACTTCTCAACTCTTTAGGAATAATGACTCAATTTCCTTTGTACAATATGCTATCTTGATGTTTCAATTCATCTCTATATGGCCACTACACATTTGTAGCAATAGGTGTATCCATTTCAGCTATATGTTCATCACTACTTCTTGCAACACTTGTTTGATAGTTTGCTAAATTTGAGCAAGGCTGTCTGTTAGCTTCAATGTCTCAGCTGGATTGATGACATCTAAGTGACTATTGAGCTGCTTCTCCATATTGGATTGGAAGGTTCCTCACGCTGTTGTCATATCCTGTGCTTTCTTCCTAGCGACTACTGCCTGAGACAGCACGCCTATAATGTATATCTTCTTTCCTTGCTTGGATGTCAAATTCAAATGGAAACCTGTAATCTGAGTAACATTCTTTAAAGACACTTTGAAGCAGATGGGAATTGTCTCAGGAAAATGCTTTGAAATGGCTGCTGGTCAGATTTGACTATGATTGTCTCCTACCAGTAGGTTTTGATGAAAATATTCAGGAGGAAAATGGTCAGGGGCATGATCTGGGCATTGCATCATTTTGTTTTATTTATGGTCTAGATGCAAATGCAATTAGCTGCCCCTATTGCATTAGAGTTGTTCCAAGTCCTGTCTTGCTAGGGCGATTTGTCTTTTAAATCATATTATTTCAGCAAGGTCAGAAGTCACACGACACCAGATTATAGCCTACCTTTGGCAACCAGTTCTACATCCAGACACACAGTACAGTCATGGGGACCAAATTTGGTCCCCAGTATGCCAACATTTTCATGCACAGGTTCATGCGATGTTTCTTTGCTGTGCAGGATCTCTGACCAATGCTATTCACCAGATACATTGATGACATTTTCTTCCTTTGGACTCATGGCGAGGAATCACTGAAACAACTGCACAATGAGCTCGGTGAGGTGGGATCAAGCTGATACGATGGGCCTCCCGGGCAATTTGGTTTGTGGATTTTGGGAAAGAGGTAAAAATGGGCTGTGCGGGGTTGGGAGACCATGAGGCTAGAGGCAGTGGGGGAAGATCTCTGGAGGTAATGAGTTGGTGACAATCCTGGCAACAATGGCTTGATGTTTGGGTGTGGGGTCAGGGAGTGGTAGGAAGAAGTGTGTGAGAGCTGTTGATCCTCCACAAGATAAAGACTGGTGCACCAGACTACAAGAGCACCACCTTTGTCAGCATGTTTGATAACAAAGTTAGGGTTGGACATAAGACAGTGAAGTGTGACAATTTCAAATGGGGTCAGGTTATAGTGGGTGAGGGTGCTAAGGGGCTGGAGTGCTATGGATGTTGGAGTCCATAAGTTGCTGGAGCTTGTGTGTCTTGATGTCCGAAAGAAAGCAAAGTCTTTTGATGAGGCGACGGATGAGGTGAAGGATGAAGTGAAAGTGGGGAAAGGCACAGCTTTGAGATAGGGTGAGTCAGTGCTGCTGCAGAGTGGAGTCAAGTGTGCACATAAGACAGCGCACGGTGTTGATCATGGATCGTTGAAGGAGGGAGCAGCAATCCAAAGAATGTTGTATGCCTGGAGATACTTGTAAACCTGGGTGGAGTTGAAACACAAAGGTGGAGATTTCAACTCAAAATCCTTGCAGGGGTAAGTCTGAGCCATTGGTAGTCGCAGAGAAAAGGAAGCGAGTGAAACACCAGCCGTGAAATGGAGAGCAATGAACATGTACACAGTGAAAGACAATCGGTATTCTCATCAGAGACATCCACTGTAGCGTCTACTCCAGGACGATCAGAAACTATTTCATGTTGTTAATGTTGATACTCGTCTGGAGCTGTGCAAATATCAGACAGAATGTCATGATGTGGAGGTGCCAGTGTTAGACTGGAGTTGACAAAGTCAGAAGTCACATGACACCAGGTTCAATAAGTTTATTTAAAATCACAAGCTGTTGGATTGCTGCTCCTGCATCAGGTGAAGTGAAAACAGAATGGGCAGCAACCTGTTTCCCCTGAAGGGAGTCCACAATGTAGTTAGAGAGCTGCTGTTTCATCCAGCTCCATTTTCTTTTTGAATTGATTTGTTCATGAGATGTGGGCATTGCCAATGGGACCATCCTTCATTTTGCTTATGCCGAATTTCCCTTGAAATGAGAGCTTTGCAGTGCCATTTCAGAGCACAATGAAGATTCAAATGCATTATTGTTAACTAGGAGTCACAAACCAGGTAAGGTCAGCAGATTTCCTTCCCTAAACAGCATTAATGAACCAGATGCTTTTTTACAACAATCAATTGTATAATCAATGGGTGGCATGGTGGCACAGTGGTTAGCACTGCTGCCTCACAGCGCCAGAGACCCGGGTTCAATTCCCGCCTCAGGCGACTGACTGTGTGGAGTTTGCACGTTCTCCCCGTGTCTGCGTGAGTTTCCTCCGGGTGCTCCGGTTTCCTCCCACACTCCAAAGATGTGCAGGTCAGGTGAATTGGCCATGCTAAATTGCCCGTAGTGTTAGGTAAGGGGTAGATGTAGGGGTATGGGTGGGTTGCGCTTCGGCGGGGCGGTGTGAACTGGTTGGGCCAAAGGGCCTGTTTCCACACTGTAAGTAATCTAATCTTTCCTGGTCACTATTACTGAGACTAGCTTTATTAAAATTCTACCTACTACTGTGGTGGGATTTGATCACATATCTATGAAGCATTAGTCTGGGTCTTTAGATCCCGACTGACTTTGTCTTATGACACCATCTTCCCCCATTGGCCAGTGACAGTTTTTCACATCTAGGCTGGTGAAGATTTTGCCTTTCCAAGTTGTGGCAGAATTACTTTGATGGTTACCAAGGGACAATGAAATTTCTTCAGGTTCTCACTTTGATTATTTAGATCAATGCATACCCTCAGTTTTCACTGCCACCATGCTGGTAATCCATTATATAGGAGTAGTCAGATCCTTGATGATTCCCTCCTTTCCTGTCTTGTCTTGTGGGCTGGCCTGAGGGCCGCTGGAACCTTCCTTGGCTAAATGTTGAATTGGTCTGGCATTCTCATTGGCTTCAGGATGTTGTTCTCCAGGAAGGCATCCTGATCTTGTCAACACATTTTTGCACTCATCAAGGATATGTTCCACTGTCCATGGTATAGTCTGCTGCAAGATGTTGCAAATTGCTTTCTTGCCACTTTGAGGATTACCAGTCCAAGCTTTAGACTTACTCCAGCTGAGATGAGGGCCTTTTGCTTACTGTCTATGAGCTGGAAGTTCAGCATTTAGTTGTAATCTTTGAATTGGGTTTACAGATTAATCTGTCCTCTCAGAATTATCATTTTACCATCATATAATCTCATCTACACTTTCAGGAGCTTCATTGTTTGATTGCCATGTTGAACAAATGTGTACAGGTCTACAAAGGCCATCATGAGTGATGCGATTGTGTCTATCTGGCTTTTCATATTAATTTGATTTTCTCCTCTTGCATTCATCATTCCAACAGTCACAAACCATTTCCTTTCTAGCCATCTGAGTGAATCATCCTGTTGTATGGTGTTCAGTGATTTGTCACAAGCTTCAGCTGATATTTCTCTTGTCACCATCTGAACCTACTTGTTCTCCTTCTTCTAGCCATTTACTTGTGTGTAAAAGGATTGTGCATCTTGCAGTGAGTGTGCTGGTTTCCTCTTTACCTTTAAGTGAAGTGCTGGACATGCCTCTTTACCTTTACATGAAGTGCTCTGTAATATTTGACTCTTGCCTTTTGTCAATGATTGATCTGCCCTTTGAGCCTGAAGGATCAGTATAGTGCAAGGCTTGATCTGTTCAGCCATTGGAATGATTTTGCTGCTAATTTACAGCCTCAGCACTTCTTCATATGTCAATCCCATTCCTGAAGTCAATTCCTCCCCTTTCACTCCCACTGCTAGATCTCTGATACCTAATAAAATCCTGACTTTAATGAGATCAGTCTTTAGCTGTACAAATTCACAGGATTCGGTGCGCTGTGTTAATGAAATCACATATCAATCATTGGTGTCTTTTCCACCTTTGGCCTTATGATTGAACACACACACACATCAAAAGTAATATTCACTTGGTGTTGAATGCATGCATTCAAAACGTTCAAAATATCTGCATCTGTTTTTAACTGAACTTCAGAGAGTTTTGTGAAGGTGGAATACACTATGAAACAGTGTCTTTTGAATAGTGTTAGGAGTATAGCCATGTACAGCAGCTCTGGATTGTTAAGCAGATCTGTCACAATTTCATAATTTTACCATTGCCCATGAGAAAACTGCCAGTTCAAGCAGAACTACTGGAGGAAAGGTTGCATCCATTGGGCTCTGTGTTTGAGTCATGGTCTGTTGCACTTTCCTTTTTCAATTTCTTTTAGATATTTTGGAACAACTTTTACAGCTCTGAACATTCCCGTATCTCGCTGTCATTGTCTGGTGTTTTTCTAAAAGGCCTTTAACGCTCTGTCGCAGCCCACTTTGACACTGTGTTCCAAGCTCTCACCATAACAATCTGGCTTTTCACTCTGATAGAATCAAGACTGTCTGCAAGATGGCAGACCCCAGTTAGTGCCTCCTGGCAAAAGTCACATGCAAATGGTAGGGCAGGAGTCATGTTGGAATGGATTGCACTTTCAACTCCAGCAACGGCCACAACCAGAATGCATCTGCGAAGATGTGGAGATTGGCTTTAAATCATATAAAGAGTACAGGCTTCTTACTGTACCTCCTGCTGAGGCTTCAAGTCACACAGTGTGCTCAATACTGCCTGAATACCACATTCATGAGCATGAACAAGCAGCAAGTAGTTTGTATGCTGCCTACTTTCGAACAATAGATAGCAATTAATCATAGATCATAGTTCCTGGGCCTACTTTCAGGCCTAGTTCAATGTCACGACTGCTGCCTGTGTTAAACTTCTTGTATCATGCTATCATTTAACTCAATTTTGGGCTGAAAAGATTTTAGAGCACTGGAGGCATACTCCAGGAGCACCCAGTGACACTGAGAACCAGAAAACAACTGGTATGATCTGTGAAGTTTGTAGCAACCTTACAGTAACTGATCTGCAAGTGTTTCATTCAACAGTGGCTGCCTGGGATGTAAAGTGACCCAGCTCATCAATGTCATTGCTCACAACACAATTAGATATTTTATTTAAGAATTCAAATCAAATGGAAAATGAATAAATATTATTCCAATAAGTACCAAAATTTCATGCTATTCCTGTATAAACATTACAGCAGCCATTTGAATCTGTGAAATTACATTTATCTGTACGATTCATTACTTTTTCCTGAAGTAATGATGTATACCATTACATGAATTAAAAAGAAATATCTTACTTCTGAAGTGTTGAGCACAAAGATTGATCTCTGGGTACTGAAGGGCTATGATTAGATAAAATATAGACTGGATAAGCTGATGTGTGAGGGGAGTGTGGGTGTGCTGGTGTGTGAGGGGAGAGTGGGTGTGGCGGTGTGTGAAGGGAGTGTGGGTGTGCTGGTGTGTGAGGGGAGAGTGAGTGTGGCGGTGTGTGAGGGGAGTGTGGGTGTACTGGTGTGTGAGGGGAGAGTGAGTGTGGTGGTGTGTGAGGGGAGAGTGAATGTGCTGGTGTGTGAGGGGAGTGTGGGTGTGCTGGTGTGTGAGGGGAGTGTGGGTGTGCTGGTGTGTGAGGGGAGAGTCGGTGTGCTGGTGTGTGAGGGGAGAGTGAGTGTGCTGGTGTGTGAGGGGAGTGTGGGTGTACTGGTGTGTGAGGGGAGAGTGAGTGCGGTGGTGTGTGAGGAGAGAGTGAATGTGCTGGTGTGTGAGGGGAGTGTGGGTGTGCTGGTGTGTGAGGGGAGTGTGGGTGTGCTGGTGTGTGAGGGGAGAGTCGGTGTGCTGGTGTGTGAGGGGAGAGTGGTGTGTTGATATTTGAGGAGTGAGTGGATGTTGGGGGTGATCTGTGAGAAGGATACAGAGATGTGATTTTGACAAGTTGAGTGATTGGCAATGCCTGCCAGATGAAGTGTAAATGCAGATAAATGTGAGTTATCTGCTTTGGTAGCAAAGACTAGAAAGCAGTTTATTATCTGAATTCTAGACTGCGAAATGGAAGGTGAACCACAGCCTGGGTGTCCTTGTACACCAGTTGCTGAAAGTAAGCATGTAGGTGCAGCAGCAGTGAAGAAGGCAACTGATACGTTGGCCTTTATAGTGAGAGGATTTGAGTACTGGAGCAGGGGTGTCTTGCAACAATTGTATAGGGCCTTGGTGAGACCACACCTGGAGTACTGTGTGGGAGTTTTGGCCTCTTTATTTGAGGAAGGATGTTCTGGCAATGGAGGGATTGCAACAAAGATTTATCAGAGTAATTCTTGGGATGACAGGACTGATGTAAAAAGTGAGACTGGATTAGTTATGACTATATTGACTGGAGTTGTGAAGATTGAAGGGAGAATCTCATGAAAACCTATACAATTCTATCTGGACTAGATAGAGTACAAACAGGAAGCATGTTCCTTATGACCGGGGAGTCCAGAACCAGGGGTCATAGTCTAAGTATACGGTGTTAGATATTTAGAATTGAAATGGGGAGAAATTTCTTTATCTGGAGCATGGTAGCCTGTGGAATTCACTGGCTCAAAACTGGTGAGACCAAAATATTGAATGTTTTTAAAAGGAGGAAGATATAGTTCTTCAGGCTAATGAGATCAAAGGCTATGGAGAGAAAGCGGGAGCAGGATACTGAATTGGATGATCAGCCGTGATCATATTGAATGATGGAGCAGGCTGAAAAACCCAAATGGCCTACTCCTGCTCCCATTTTGTATGTTTCTATATTTCCATGTGTTTGATTAAATAGTGTATGTGTTTGTGTGTGAGTAGAGAGTGGATGAGTAGGAGTTTGAATCGAGAGGGGATGTGTTCACGTTTCAGTGCAGCGCTAATTGGAAGGTGGGGAAATGGATTGACGTTATTGTGAAAAGAAAGTGAATTTGTATTTGAGCTGAAGGTCAGTGTATGAGGTGACAGTCAGATCATCCATGGTCTTATTAAATGACAGAGCAGGTCTGAGGGGCTGAATCGCCTACTACTGATGCTTCTTCATATGGAATTGAATGAGTATTTAAAAAGAATGTATATAAAACAATATAATGAAACGGGAGATGAATATGTTTGGAGTCGATAGCTCTGGTTGTAAAACCAATGTCACCACAGGTACAATGGTGACAGTAGTCATCTTCTGTGATCATAGTATCCCTACAGTGCAGAAGCAGGCCATTTGGCCCATCCACGCTGACCATCCAAACAGCAAGCCACCCCATCCCTGTAACCTTGCATTTCCCATGGCTAATCCATCTAGCTTACATGTCCCTGGACATGATGGGCAATTTAGCAGGGCCTTGCATTACTCTGGACTGTGAGAGGAAACTAGAGCAATGCCATGCAGACACGGGGAGAATATACAAGGACCCAGTCAGCTGAAGGCTGGAAGTGAAGCCAAGTCTCTGGCACAGTGAGGTAGCAGTGCTAACAAATGAGCCACCACACCACCCAATGCTTTATCTCAGATTTTCTGAAAAGACATTTTCTTGAAGATTATTAATATTGCCTCACCATTTCCACATCAAAATCACCTGAGGCCTGGTTCTGGCCATGATGAATTTTTAGAGCAAAGTATAGACTGATTTTGATGCTCCAAGAATTTAACTCAGGATTATCAAATTTGAGCTTGATGTAAATGTGTGGAGTTGACTATTTCACTCTTCCATGCCATAGGTTCTGTGCTAAACCATATTAGGTTTGCTTCATGTCATGATGGCTATGCTTCAGTAGGTCATTCAGTTGGCGATTGTTCAGGAAGTGTCAACAGGCCACATACATTTTCTGCATCACAACAGATGTTTCCCTTTGGACGCACAAAAATATTGAATATTGTACAACTGGATTTGATCGCACTGTGGCTTAGTGGTTAGTACTACTGCCTCACAGCGCCACGGGCCTGGGTTCAATCCCAACCTGGGACAACTGCCAGTGTGGAGTTTGCACATGCTCCCCGTGTCTACGTGGGTTTCCTCCGGGTGCTCCAGTTTCCTCCTACAGTCCAAAGATGTGTGGGTTAGCCATGGGAAATGTACGGGTAGGGTAAGGAAGTGTGTCTGGGTGGGATGCTCTTTGGAGGGTTGGTGTGTACAAAATGGGCTGAATGGCCTGCTTTCATACTGGAGGAATTCTATAATTCTAACCCAACCTTGTCTCCAGTTCGTATCTGCACGGGCATTCTTCTGGCAGGTACCTCTGGATAGTGAAAAAAATGTTCAAACACTGGTGATTTTTCTGAAGTAGTATTGAGGCTACCTGTTACATCCTAACTTTTGGAATCAAATGAGGACTCAAAATCAGAACTTTCCTATTCATTTATGGCTGCAGCGTAGGCTTTAAGACCAACAAAACTTTGTTTAGCAGCCTGACCAATAAGTCAATCCAGAAGACTAGAGTTAATAATGCACTCTGTTGTTACAAACTAGGATTGATTTAAAGTGTCTTCATTGGGAAAAACAGAACCTCATCAGCTTTCAAGACACCTCATTTGGATCCTGGAAAACAAGTTTCAAAAGGACCTGTTCTAACCTTTGCTGAAAAATGTGAAGGTGGTGGGCAGGAGCAGCATTGAAGCAACATGCTGGTTCTCGAAAGGATTAAACAGATTGCTTCATCAAGACAGGCAGCTCAACAATATGTTCTCAAAGACAGTTAGAAGTGGACAATAATTGTTGGCCTTTCTAGCATCATTCACATCCCATAGTATCAAGATGGAGCTGATCGTGAGAAATGAGATTCAATTTGGATACATGCGAGGGACTGCATTTTGGTAAAACTCACAAAGCAGGACTTCGACAGTTACTGGTAGGTCTCTGGGTAGTGTAATCAAGCAGGTGTATAGTTCTTGGAAAGTTGTGTCACAGGTAAACAGGATGGTTCAAAAGGCGTTTTTCACACATGTCTTCATTGCTCAGAGCACTGAGTACATGAGTTCGAACATCATGTTGGTGAGGCCACTTTTGATGTACTGTGTACAATTCTGGTTGCCCTGCTATAGGAAAGATATTATTACATTGGGGAGGGTTCAGAAAAGATTTCCAAGGATGTTACTGTGCCTGGAAAGTTCGAGACATAAGGTGAAGCTGGATAGGCTGAGACTTTTTTCCTTGGAGCGTAGGAGGTTACCTTATAGAGGCTAATAAAATCATAGGGGCATGGATAAAGTGCACAGCAAAGGTCTTTTCCTTCAGGTGGGAGAGATCAAAACTAGGGAACATAATTTCAAGGTGAGAGGAGAAAGATTTAAAAGGGACCTGAGGGGCAACTTTTTCACACACACAGTGGTTTGTATGTGGAAAGAGCTTCCCAAGGAAATGGGAGATACAGGTACAGTTATAAAATTTAATAGACGTTTGGACAGGCACATAAATAGGTGAGGTTTAGAAGGATATGGGCCAAACACAGGCAAGTGGGACTAGTTTAGTTTGGGAATCTTGACTAACATGGACAAGTTGGGCAGAATAGCCTGTTTCCATGCTGTATAACTCTATGAGATCAATACATTAATGAGGAGGATTTTAGAATTGTTTTGTTCACTTACAAGATGTGGGTGTGGCTGGCTGGACCAGCATTGTGGCCTTGAGAAGGTAGTGGTGAGCTGCCTTCAGGAACTGCTGTAGGTTGACCCACAATAAATTTAGGCAGGGAGTTCTAGGATCTTGACCTAGGACAGTGAAAGAATGGTGATATATTTCCAAGTCTGGTGGTGAGTGGCTTGGAGGGGAGCTAGCAGATGGTGGTACTTCTGGGTATCTGCTGCCTTTGTCCTTCAGGTTGGTAATGGCCATGGGTTTGGATGGTGTTATGAAGGAGCCTGAGTGAATTTCTGCAGTGCATTTTGTAGTTGGAACATACCACAGTTACTGAATGCAGCTGTAGAAGAACTGATTATTTTATGGATTTGGTGTTATTCAAGTGTACTGCTTTGTCTTGGATGACATCAAGATTCTCGAGTTAGCGATTTTTGAGAAGGTTTGTAGCTCAGGATGAGGATATAGATGTAGGCTTGCTCACTGAATTGGCAGGTGGGATTAGATTGGGTTGGGATACCTGGTCGGCATGGATGAGTTGGCCTGAAGGGTTTGTTTCTGTACTGTACATCTCTATGACTCTATGACTAGGTAACATCATCAGTGAGAGTCTCCAGTGAAGGGCTGGTAGTATGTCTGCCTCCCTATTTATTGGTCGTTGTTTCTTAAGTTGGGTGATGTCATTTCTGGTTCTATTTTTCATGGGAAAGTAGATGGTGTCTAAATGGAAATGTTTATTGATGGAGTTCCGGTTAGAATGCCAGGCCTCTAGGAATTCTCGTGTGTGCCTTTGTTTCGCTTGTCCTAGGATATGTGTGTTGTCCCAGACAAAGTGGGGTCCTTCTTTGTCTATGTGTATGGAAGCTAGTGGTAGTGGGTTGGTGGCTATTGGTGGCAAGTTGGTGTTCGTGTATTTTGGTGGCAGGTTTCCTGTTTGTTTGTTTGATGTAGTGTTTTTTACAGTTCATGCATGGTATAACGGGTCTGAGTAGTCTGGAAGTCATTTCTGATATGTCTTTGATGTAAGGTAATGTGGCTATAGTTTTTGGTTGAGTGTGTCTGCTTGTTTGGGTTTGTTTCTGAGGAATCGGCGGATTGTGTTTATTGAGTATCCATTTTTCTTAAAAACGTTGTATAGGTATTTTTCTTCTACTGTTTGTAGTTATTGGGTGCTGTAGTGTGATGTAGCTCATTGAAATAAAGTGATGATGCTGCTCCATTTGTGGGTGTTGGAATAATTGCTTCTGAACACTCGTCAGGCAAGTGGGGAGTATTCCGTCACACTCCTGTGCTTTACGGACAGGCTTTGGGGAGTCGGGCGATGAGTTACTTGTGGCAGTGTTCCTAGTCACTGATCTTCTCTTGTCATCACAGTACTCATACGACTCATTCCATTCAGTTTCTGGTCAACAGTAGCCCCCAAGATGTTGATACTGAAGAATTCAATGCTTACTGTAAAATGCTGCAGCTTTCTGGCTGTGAAAAGGGGGTGTGGATTGCCTTTCTCTGACAGTTCTTTGCGACCCAAGAGCTGTCAGAATGGAAGTGACATTCTGCATTACTGAGAGAGTCCTGAGCATATGTGGAGCCCCCTTCTTCCATCTAGAAATGAAGGGCGGGGTGGCAATCTGTGTGAAGTGATCGGTGCCTTTTATTAGATTCAACAAAAACCTGCAGCCAGTAGTTCCTTGGTATATTCTGTATAGAAATCCTTTGATCAATCAGAATCAATTTGCAACCCAATCAGCATCCTATTCTCATGTAGATTAAATTGTTGCTGTTTTTGCCTTCTTCCTTCTGTCCTAAGGAGTGCAAGAGAGAGCTTTGACAGCACGAGTCATTATAATCCATGTAGGCCCATTAAACAAATATTGAGGGGTGTAGGGAAGAAGCAGGGAGATGACAGAAGCTTCCCTGATTTTCTTACACAGGAAGTACTCAATATTGCTCAACAAAACCAAATCGTTATTTTTTTATTTTTGAGAAATCATTTTAAGTGCGTGAGATGGCCCGTTTGTTTTAACCAAAAAGTCTCTTTCTCCAGGTTTTACCAGCAGCCTCTCTGCAATCTTTCACCCAGTCCGTTTCATAAATCTTAAATTCCCAGTACTCCAAATTTGAGAATTGTAAAGCAAACTCAGTATGACAATAGACATGCTTTATAACTTACATTTTCACCAGTGTTATAGCTCTGAGATTTGAATGAAAGATACCACAGATGCAATGACTCATTTCTCAAAGAGAAGAATGAACTTTAGAGATAGTTTGACAGGGAAGATCAAACTTGGAACCTCTCATGCCATTTCTCTCTACTGTGACTTCTCTGCTTAATTTATTTGTATTAAGGAAAGTCAAAGAACCCTTTCTTGCAGTCACTTTGCTTGAAGTCAGTATTTTTGAAGGAAAGAAGATGAGCATTCACACTCTTGTGAAATGTACTTATTTCATTTTATTTCTCCTTTGGACTTGGTCTGGGTGGGATGCTCTATGGAGGTTTGGTGCCAAGTGGCTTGCTTTCACACTGTTGGGATTCTATAATTCTAACCCAGCCCAAGCTATGATCTAGGTATTGATGAAAGGAGTTTTAGGTATTTTGGTTCGAGCATAGTCAGAGGGAGACAAATGCACTCTGTACTGTGCCCCAATAATACAGTATCTCACCCATGCTTGAAGTTGTGCCTGTTCCTGCAGAAAGTGGCAATTTTTCCATTTCCCCACTCCAGCTGTACTATTATCTATCTGACTGGGATGTATTGGTGCTGCATCTCAACTGGAAGTGGTAGGCTTTAAGCTCTACTTCCTGAGACTCATTCTCCTCACAGGTAGTAAAGATGTCTTATGGGCTGGATTTGCTTCCAGGGCCAGAACTTTATGACCCCTTCACGATGAAGTAAGATGGCAGGTGAGGTGGCTGTAAATTCTCTGGGCAATGTCACTATTGGGCAATGCCAGCCACCCAGTTAACCCCATCTTCTACCATAGGGGCATGTCAAGCAACTCACTCATTGAGTTAAATGGATTTGGGAAAGCCAGTCAATAAGACACGCTGATATTTACATGAGCAGGGGGACAAGGAATGGGGCAGGGCTTTTTGGGAGGCAGAGGTAGTGCAAAGGTGGAGGATTAGGGAACAGGGACCTTAACTCAAGCATAATATTTAGCCCAGGATCCAGAGCTGAAAGTAAACCTTCTGGTCTAACTTTCCTTGTGTCATTTGCTAATTGAAACATTCCTGTGTCATAGAGTTATCGAGTCCTATGGGGACAGGCCTTTGGGCCCAAATTGGTCCATGCTGACCAAAACACCCACTCCTGCTAACTCCATTTCCTTGAACTTGGCCCATATCCTTAAGCACTGCTGCCTCACAGCACCAGGGTCCCAGGTTCAATTCAAGCCTCGGGCAACTGTCTGTATGGAATTTGCACATTCTCCCTGTGTCTGCGTGGGTTTCCTCTGGGTGCTCCGGTTTCCTCCCACAGTCCAAAGTTGTGCAGGCTAGGTGAATTGGCCATGCTAAATTGCCTGTAGTGTTAGGTGCATTAGTCAGGGGTAAATGTAAGGGAATGGGTCTGGGTGGGTTGTTCTTCGGAGGGTCGGTGTGGACTTGTTAGGCTGAAGGGCCTGTTTCCACACTGTAGGGAATTTAATCTAAACCTTTCCTATCCACGTGTTTGTCCAAGTGCCTTTTAAATGTTGTTAACCTACCCTGTGCTAAACATGAAGATATAACATTTCAGAGCACCCATTGTACTGAGAGTCCTATCCAAGGAAAATACATTCATCAGATTTGATGTAAATTTCAATTTTTATACCAAATTTTCTTTGTGTCTTTTTAATTATGTAAATACATAGTACCTTATTGGATTTCAAAAAAAATATAGGGGCTGAGTGTCTGGCGCTGGAAAAGCACAGCAGGTCAGGCAGCATCCAAGGAGCAGGAGAATCGATGTTTCAGGTGTAATCCCTTTATCAGGAAACCCCGATTCTCCTGCTCCTCGGATGCTACCTGATCTGCTGTGCTTTTCCAGTACCATACTCTCAACTCTGATCTCCAGCATCTGCAGTTCTCACCTTTTCCTTTCAAAAAATAACTGCCCCATCCTATTTGTGTCTAAAACAAAATTACAATGGATCATTGAATACTGGACTGAAACAAAAAACATCTTACTGCTTTGGAATAAACTAAATGCCATTGATAACTATTTATCAACTAGTTATCCATGAACTAGTTGATAAATATATAACTTATTGAGATGCATAAACCAGGAAGGTCCTGTGTTCAGGCAGTGAGTTAGTACAAGTAATGCAAGATTCATGGAAACAAAAGAGAATAATCTACTAGGTATAATGTTCCATATTTAATGACCTTCTGCATCCAGTCTACTGGGAAGTACGTTTGCTTGGGTATTAGAAGATAGAATTTCATTATGTTAAAATATTTCAACGTGTTTAATTCACAGGAGTGCTATTAGTCATATTTGACCCGAACCACAAAAAGAGATTTGGGAAAATGACCACAATCTTTGTCAAAGAGATAACATTTAATGGGGGCATCATAAGGGCAGTGAGGTAATGACAGAGGTGGAGACCTTTGGCTGGGAGGGCTTGGAGTTGGGGAAGTTCCAAGCTTAGGGCCATGTTCTTCACTGGTGGATCATTGCTGGAGTAAGTAAAATTGGGCTGCTCCAGTCAAGAGCAGCATTGGAAGAGCTTAGAACTTAGAGGGTGGTCTAAGTGGTGGAAATTGCAGTTCAAGGAATGGGAGAGGCCATGGAAACGTTTGACGACAAGATTGAGAATTTTAAAACAAAGGCATTGCTGGAGTGGGAGGACACATCAGGTCAGGCAGCATCTGAGTCGCAGGAAAATCGACGTTTCGGGCAGGAGCCCCTCATTCCTGATGATGGGCTCGTGCCCAAAATGTCCATTTTCCTGCTCCTCGGATGCTGCCTGACCTGCTGTGCATTTCCAGCACCACTCTGATCTTGACTTTGATCTCCAGCATCTGCAAACCTCACTTTCGCCTGGAGTGGGAGTAAGTCAGCAAGTACATGAGTGAATATGTCAAGTTTAGGACAAACTAGGGTGGGTAACAGGAGTTAGGATGAGCTCTGATTTATGGAGTCTAGATGGAAGATAGGTGACCAGTTAGGACAGCATTAAGTCTAGGGATAGTGAGAGCAAACATGAGGTTGAGCAATCAATAGGGAAATAAAGTTTCATTTGTTACTGTGTGATTGATGAGAGATCCGCAATTTAAAGACAAGAAGCTAAGAGCGTTTTGTTTTATTGAGAGAACTGCAGGAGTAGATTGCTTTGCAACTGGGAGTAGATGAGATAGAAACTTATATTTTTGAGAAAAGACACACACGGTTGAAGCAATTAGGGAGATCGAAGGCATGGAGAGAAAGCACAACAGTGGGGTTAGTTTTGCTGTAATGAAGAGTCAGTGCAAAAATGCTGAACCAAATGGCCTCTTTTATGCTGCAAACACTTACTGTTCTATGAATTTTGCAGCCGTAATTATTTTAAAGCTGAGGGTTTATAAGTAAGTGCCTGAAGTAGAAAATCTAGGCTCTTGCATTGCTTAAACAATCCTCACCATGCATGTTCAAGGTTGATTTCTACATCGTTCCTGCACTTCAGTTCTGATCACTTACTTAGAGATATCCCTTTGCCATCTCTAATCTATCATTAGAATTCTTGACAGCACCAGTGTTGGGTACAAAACCTGGAGTGGATCTTTTCAGTAACAGGAGAAAACTTAGGTTTAACACTTTAGGATTGAGTTACAAAAAAATGTTGGAAAATCTGGAGGTCTTTTGTATTTTGGGCGGGGTGTCCTGTAAAATTAGGGAAGATAGCATTGGCAAGGGAGTCTTTCAGCATATGCTAGGATTCCAGTGCAAGGCGATAAAGGTTAAATCTAGTGAACGAATGGGTTTAAGATTGATGTCATGATTCTTTCTTTACACAATGATTAGAATGATCTAAACGTGATGCTTCTTCAGGTAGTTTCATTCAGGAGATGATTACATGATGAGGGTAATGTTTATTCTGGATGGATGAGCTAAGGTAAATGCAAAAGATAGCTATCATTTATGATCACAACCTCAGTGAGTCCCAACAATGAACCATGTCAAATTGTAACTGATACTGTCCATCCCACCAAGTCAAAAGGCTGTTAGTGGGGAGACAAGTGCAAGAAAAAAAATTGCAAGAATGCTGAAGCCTCTAATAACTTTGTTTCGAATGAATCTCCTATCCATGGAACAGAGGGAGTGGGCTTGGCTTTGCATCTCCTTTAACTGACCTGGAACTACTCCAAGCTGAAACTAGGGGTCTGAAGTGAATCTATAGTCTTTAAAGTTTTTCAACGTATGAGGATAGTTTTCATAAAAGGCTAAGAGCATTTTTCTTCAACAGACTTGGCTTTTCTTTGAGATGTGATTTGAGGGTGGGTGATTCCTTTACTTCAGGTAAATGGAAATTAATGGATTTAGTAATCACTTCAAGTTTGTTTTCTTTCTCACCCCCACAACAAATTCCCTTGTTGTAAATGACCCATTAAATTACCGGCAGAGTCTGATTTTCCCGGAGGTGATGTTGTGAAACTGGAAGAAATGTGCCTTACACCTCAAAATCACAACATTGCTTTCTTCAATGGTCCTCAGTATCACATAGAATCCATACAGTGTGAAAGCAGGCCATGCAACCCACACCAACCCACCGAAAAGCATCCCATCCCATCCCTGTAACCCTGCATTCCCCATGGCCAATGCACTGAGCTTGCACGTCTTTGGACTGTGGGAGGAAATCAGAGCAACCTGGAGGAACCCCACACAGTCAGTGGGAGAACATGCAAACACCCCACAGCCAAACGCCAAGGGTGGATTGGACCTGGGTCCCTGGTGCTGTGAGGTAGCAATGCTAACCACTGAGCCGCAGTATATCAACTCCAATTGAGCAATACATCTGTACATGCCTAGGGAAAAATTGGCAATTTATCTGCGAATCTGTGTCTGCTTGTAAAGTGAGTCGTAATGTGATCCTGTTTTTCTATGTTGAAGAATGTAATGATCCATATAGATTCATGTGTCTGAACCCAGGGAGAAAGGGCCTGGCTTTATTGGAATTGTGAAGTGGCATTGGTGCTGCCTCACAACAAGTTGTTCTATTGGACGATAACATTTCATCTGTCATGTGTGACCTTACTGTGCTGCGAGGGTCTTACGAGAGGTCTCTCTCCTCTGTCGAAGAAAGGATGAGGTCTGTTGTTTCAGTGACCTGCACCTCTGGCCAGAAAGATTCAGCAGCTCCTTGAGGTCAGACATTTATTATTTAATTGGCTACTGGAGACACCCACATCAGATATCTCAAAAAGGGAGAAATGCTAATATTTCAATGTGGGACTACATGGCCAGAGAGAGCTGCATAACATTCATCAAAAGACGCACAAAGTCTGAGAGAATACTCAAGTCTTCAGAGAGCTTGGTAATCTGCAGCCCATGAATCATCTGATAACATCCAGTCACTTTGTTGTTTATTGTACGGCATAGCCATTTCCAAACCTTGCCCGTGCTGCACTATGAAAGCAGAGTTAGATCCCTCAGTCACTCTTTAAATAAAATTCTAGTCAAGGTGTCAAGGCTACAAGCAAAGAGAGATAGATAGTCCTGTCACATAGTGGGAAGATAAATGTCCTTGCACATTTCTAAGGTGATTTCAAAGAGTGCAGGTGGCATCAAAAATATTGCTTTGCAGCCAGCTCTGTAAAGAGTCGCCCTAACCTGCTCATGAATCTCGGTTATAGCTGATTAAAAACCCCGCTGTAAATATTCTAGACTATACAAGAGAATGGATATCTGGCCTGACAATCTGCCATTTTACACTGCTTGCAAATCGCCTTAACCCTCTCTAGCTGGGCAAGAGTTTCTCATTATGCCAAACAGAAAGTAACGATGAAAGACTAAAATTCCAGAGCTTGAATTAGGTGAGGAGCCGGCTCGGCCTTCTTGGGAGTGAAGCCTAGCTGTGTTCACTGTGAACAAGGTCATAGAGGAGATCAGTTGATGCAAGGAACTCCTAGTACCTTAATCAGGCAAGTGGCAGTAGGCTTTATGTCACATTAAAGCAAAGTTGCAAAATCAAAAAACGGAAAGATCTGGTGAACCCATAAATGTTCATTTCTGAGCTATGATCTGAATCCCCAAAGACAGCCGGCATAACCTTCATTCCTTTTGTCTTACATATACAGAGGGCAAGTACGGTAAGTGTTCAGAGAGAATCCCAGAAACTCTAGCCTAGCGTGAGCATGCACCACAACATTTTGTGGGCTGCTGGGGAGGTAGAAATTCATTTATTGTCAGCATTTGCTGATAAACCAAAATAAATGACCTTTCCCTAACCTCATGCACCTTGGCAAGACGGGCACTGGAGGTCGCCACAATGGGCAGAACCCTGGCTTTATACAGGATCAAAGGCCTGTGGATTACAAGTCCCCAGATAAATAATGTGCCAGCTGGTGCAACCCAGACAGACTGAGAAGGCTTCAGGTTCAGTTGTAGGCCTATGATGGGTTGTCTTTAGTGTCTTTGGGTTGGGAAGGTGAATATAGTACCTGGATCCCCAATCCTGATCAGAGACAGGGATCCCTCTTATAAAGCAGCGATTTGATGAGGATTCGGAATGAACCCAGTTGCTTTATTATTGATAGTCCTGTTGTCTGCAATGGCCATGCTCTTGGATAATGAATCACCACTTGCTGCTTGGGGAATTACACATGAGAAGGAGCCAGCGCTTTGAAGAGATGAGTTTTGGAATTTACCTTTAAGAGAAAGCAAAGTTACATACATTCTTTAACATAAGTGGGAAGAGAAGCTGAGCAAAGTGAATATTGGGGTGCTCAGTGGTTAGCACTGCTGCCTCACAGCACCAATGACCTGGGTTACATTCCCACCTTCAGGTGACTGTCTGTGTGGAGTTTGCACTTTCTCCCTGTGGGTGTGCTCTGGATTCTTCCCACAGTCCAAAGATGTGCAGGTTAGGGGGAATTGGCCATGCTAAGTTGCCCATAGTGTCTAGCTATGTACAGGCAAGGTGGATTAACCATGGGAAATGCAGGGTTACCGGGATAGGGCAGGGGGAGGGATGATCTTCAAGATGGTCAGTTTGGAATCAATGGCCTGCTTCCATACTGTAAGGATTCTGTTAGAATGGTAAATAGCAGGAATGCTTGCTCATTGTAAGTCCTTTTATACATTTAGCTTTCTTAGATCAGATTTCTTTCCAAAGAAGGTCAGGTTATCTTTACTCACAACAAGACTGAGTATCCCTCCTTGAATTTTCATGTCCATGGGTCCTAAAGATCATAAGGACAATCAGAATATGATCATATTGAAAAACAAATGTTCATCGTGGTTTTGACTATGAAAAAATATTAACTATTGAATGCCATAGCTGTTCCAAAATGAAATACATCTCTCCAGATGTCTTTCCTTTTCTCCTGATTTATGCATGTGGAGTAGGCTTGAGGAATCTAAAGGCCTACTCTTGTTTCTATTTCTTATGGTCTTATTAGCAATTCGCTCAATGAAGTGGCATGTTTCCTCCTTGAGTCTGTTAGTTAGTGTTGCGAGCTTCTTTTGCCGCGGAGGTTTAACAGATGAGTCTGAGCTGGATGCTGCCCAGAATCACCACTGACATTCACTCAATTATTATCAGTTTGACCTGTTGAGGCCGAGGGGACAGAGAATCCAATGGAGATTCAGTCTATTGATAGAGCAATAACTGAACTGTTAAATTCCTGCCAAGAATGCACACCATATTTATCAAACGAGCTCTTTGGGAGCTCAACATTGTTATTCTTTGATCTTATTCTGGAAAAATTGTAAGAACAGCTATGCACTTTTCTTGTGTGCATCACATCAGATTGTGTTGGAGGAAGGATAGTTTCCTGAGACCTTCCTTAACACTAGGCTATGTACCCAGGAGCAAGAGGAAGGGGCTAGGAATACTTCCTAAAAGGTTAACATGATGTTGCAGTCTGATCTGGACTTGACGCTTGGTGAGATGTGATTTCTCTTCCTGTGACTAGAAAACCAGGAGGCAAAATCTCCTCTGGTCAGACAGCTCCGGTGGGAGTCCTGCATTGGATTACTGTGGAATCCATTGCAGTAGAATTCAAAGGAATTGTCCAGGAAATTGAATTTTCCACTAAGTCTAGAACCCTACCAATGTCTCTGTAAAAACTGATGTTTTTGGCTGGTTCCAATGAAGTAAAATAGTTACTTTTAAACACAGAGTCTGAGTCCTGGTTCAACAGACCCCATATTGATCTCACTCATTACTCCTAGAATGCTTACATTTCATGAGTAGTGAAAGCTGAGGGGGATTGGGTTGAGGTGGACAAAGCTCTAAGGGATATAGATAGGGAGAAATGTTTATCCTTAGTAGAGGGGTCAATTACCAGGAGGCACAGTCTTCAGGTAAGGAGCAGGCGGTTTACAGGGATTTGAGGAATTTCTTTTCCCCCCAGAGGATTGTGAATATTCAGAACTGACTGCCTATAAGGATGGTAGAATCAGGAACCTTCAAGATATTTCAGAAGTGTTTAGAACACTTCTGGACTTCACTAACACTTCAAGAACACTTGAAACACCAGAGCTTTCAAGACGACACAAGGGTTAGGGTTAAGGTCAAGTGCAGGAAAATGGGATTTAAAATAGATGATAATGAGACGAATGTTTAATGACTGATATAGACATGATGGGCTGAAGACCCTCATTCCATGCAGAAAAAACTCTATGACTCAAAATCCCACTTGCTCCAGAGGTCCCTAATAATGTCTCTGAACAAATTGATTAGGGTTATCTACACAGACAATGTAATGGGCTCTTCTGGCACAATGGTCGTGCCTCTCTGTCTGAGCCGTGGAGGCCTAGAAGACCCACCTGCCTTAGAAACGTGTAATAACATCTCAGAGCAAGTTGATTGGATAATGTCCAGAAGTTCAACGTAAAACTTTGCATCCTTGATGTTTTTCTTTATTTTTAGGTTGTGAACCAGAATGGAAAAGGATATTTCTTGAAGCCAAGGAGAATATGAAAGGAGATGTTGCAGTTTGTAAAACAAGTAATTGGAATTTATTGCCTTGCTCAAGCAGTGGCAGAAGGTGCTGGAGATGCCTCAGGACTGTGGGTGTGTTTTCTGCGCAGCATTCCCCAGAGACAGTCTGCTGATTGATTTCTCAATCAGGATCATTGTTGGCTGGGAATCCTCAACATTACATTCCGTGATTGGCTCCTGGACAGCTCTGTGAACAATACAGTGGCAGAAAGCCTCCAGATTCTAAAAAAAAAAGACAGTATTATTCTTTCTTTGCAGAGAAGTAACAAAGCTTGGGAAGAGAGCTAGCTATTCTCACTCATCATTTGTCTCTAAGTGACTGAGAGACTGAACAGTTCAAGTGCCAACTGAAAACAACCAGTGCTGGAAATCACAGCAGGTCAGGCAGCATCCATGGAGAGAGAGCAAGCTGATGATTTGAGTCGGGATGATTCTTCATCAGAGCTGAAGTGAAGTGTGGAAGGAGCATTTACACTATGGCTTGGGGTGGGCGGGGGTGTGTGGGTAGTGGGCGTAGGGCGTTGGTGGAGAAAAGATGTTATAGTTCAGCCGAAGTGATCGGAATGTGAGAATGGCAGGACAATGGCATATCTCCTGCCAGGCTTGAAAGGACAGACAGTCTGCCTGGGTGGGGGAAGGAAGGGAGGACATGATCATAGAATGTAACAAACTAAAAGATATGGGAAGGAATGGTTTACAATTTGTAGGTGTTTAACTCAACATTAGGTCCTAGTGGCCTTTAAAGTCCCTCATCTGAAGATAATGTGGGGGAGCCAGTGTTGGACTGGGATGGACAAAGTTAAAAATCGCACAACACCAGGTGATAGTCCAACAGGATTATTTGGAATCACTAGCTTTCGGAGCGCTGCTCCTTCATCATGTAGCTAGTGGGACTCAAAGTGGAGAGGATCTCCAAAAAGATTTGGAGGTGCCAGTGTTGGACTGGGGTGTACAAAGTTAAAAATCACACAACACCAGGTTTTAGTCCAACAGGTTTATTTATCCAAATAAATCTGCTGGACTATAACCTGTGTTGTGTGATTTTTAACTCCAAAATGTTTGAGAATATCGACACAGGCATCAGGTTTCTGATGATACTTTGATGTTTTACTACAAATTCTGTGTCCTATGATCCTGTCGCACGAGCTGTCGGATGAAGGAGCAGCGCTCCGAAAGCTAGTACTTCCAAATTACCTTGTTGAACTATAACCTGGTGTTGTGTGATTTTTAACTTTGTCTGAAGATGAGATGTTATTCCTTCAGTTTGCGCTGTGATTCACTGGAACACTGCCCTGTGTCTGCAGGAAAGAACTGAAGGAACTGAGAAAGAGAAGAACATCTTCAAAAAACAAAAGAGACCTCATTCAATCCTATGTACTGGTGCTATTGAACAGTGTGCCCCTGATATTTTTCACCATCAGTGACATCCATATTTCTATGCATAGGGTTTAATGAAGAGGTAGACTCTGAATTAACAAGCAAGAGTGGGGTGCTGGAAAAACAGAGCAGGTCTGGCAGCATCCGAGGAGCAGGAGAATCGACGTTTTGAGCAAGGGTCCTTCATCAGGAATGAGGCATTGTGAGCCGAGAGGGCGGAGAGAAAAATGGGAGGGGGGTGAGACTAGGGGGAAGGTAGCTGGGAGTGTGATAGGTCGACAGGAATGAGGATAATGGTGTTAGGTCGGAGAGGAGGGTGGAGCAGATAGGTGGGAAGGAAGATGGACAGGCAGGATAGGTCATGAGGGTGGTGCCAAGATGGAAGTTTGGAACAAGGATATAGTGGGAGAATGGGAAATGAAAAAAACTGGTGAAATCCACATTGATGCCATGTGGTTGGAGGGTCCCAAGGCAGAAGATAAGACATTCTTCCTCCAGGCGTCGGGTGCCTAGGATTTGGTGAAGGAGGAGGCCAGCACCTGCAGGTCCTTGGTGGAATGGAAGGGGATATTGAAGTGTTCGGCCACAGGGCAGAGGGGTTGGTTGGTGCAGGTGTCCCGGATATGTTTTCTGAAGTGCTCTGCAAGTAGGTCACCTCCATCAACACACCCTAACCAGCACCTCTATCACCACACTCTAACCTGGCTACCTCCATCACCTCACCCTAACCAGTCCACCTCCATCACCTCACCCTAACAGGGCTGCCTCCATCGCCACACCTGAACGAGCCTCCTTCATTGTCAAACTAACCTCCTCTATCACCACACTCCAACCAGGCCACCTCCATCGCCACATTCTAACCGATCTCCTCCATCACCACACTCTAACCGACCTCCTCCATCACCACACCCTAACCGATCTCCTCCATCACCACACTCTAACCGACCTCCTCCATCACCACACCCTAACCGATCTCCTCCATCACCACACCCTAACCGACCTCCTCTATCACCACACCCTAACCGATCTCCTCCATCACCACACCCTAACCGATCTCCTCCATCACCACACTCTAACCGACCTCCTCCATCACCACACCCTAACCGATCTCCTCCATCACCACACCCTAACCGACCTCCTCTATCACCACACCCTAACCGACCTCCTCCATCACCACACCCTAACCGATCTCCTCCATCACCACACTCTAACCGACCTCCTCCATCACCACACCCTAACCGATCTCCTCCATCACCACACCCTAACCGACCTCCTCTATCACCACACCCTAACCGATCTCCTCCATCACCACACCCTAACCGACCTCCTCTATCACCACACCCTAACCGACCTCCTCCACTTCCACACTCTAACCAAGCTCCTCCATCACCACACCCTAACCGATCTCCTCCATCACCACACTCTATTCGACCTCCTCCATCACCACACCCTAACCGAGCTCCTCCATCACCACACCCTAACCGACCTCCTCCATCACCACACCCTAACCGACCTCCTCTCTATATTTCATCTATATGTGGTTAGACTTGATTGATTTGTGATAGAGACCCATTTTTGTTAAGTACAGAAACCTGATTAATATTTTTTTTTATTAACCTGAGTTCATCATTTGATTAAACCCTAAACTTACATGATGACCCTGGGATTGATGGAGCTTGAAGTGTCAAGACATTTTCCCAAGTAGGATGGCAACTTGAAATAAAATTACTAAGTTTAAGGTTCATAAATTAATGTGATTGGATCAACTGATAAAATAAAATGAGATCATAATGAATCACAAAATAAACATACTCAACCATACCGCACTTCAAAATACAAATCATTTTCTACAACAGTCACTAAGGTTTGCCTACTAGTTTGTCAAAGTTTGTTCCCTTGCTACAGAACTTGCTTTTATATTTTCCCAGGGCCAGGTCAATTGATTCCCAGTGTTATCTGATGTTCCATTTATTAGACGACACTGCTCCGAATACACACTGCACCACAAAGGCAAGCAGTTCCATTTTAAAATCTTCAGAAATGCTTTAAAATGGGCAGCAGCTGAATTTTCCTTCTGAACTATTGTTCTGTTTGAAAACGGTGGCAGACTACAGGTTTGCTCGATGCTCTGAATAAATGCTTCAATACTCTTTAGGTTAAAATGTTGAGTCACATCTTTTCCTGCACCATGGAAATATTTTATTTGTGCAGCTCCCAGTTTTGGAGAGTTGTGGTTTTTAATATCGCAGCCCATTAACAAAATCTGGCGTGCACTATCTGCCAACTATTTAGATTAGATTACTTACAGTGCGGAATCAGGCCCTTCGGCCCAACAAGTCCACACCAACCCACCGAAGCGCGACCCACCCTCCTACATTTAACACTAGGGACAATTTAGCATGGCCAATTCACCTAACCTGCACATTTTTGGACTGTGGGAGGAAACCGGAGCACCCAGAGGAAACCCACACAGACACGGGGAGAATGTGCAAACTCCACACAGAGAGTCGCCTGAGGCAGGAATTGAACCCAGGTCTCTGGCGCTGTGAGGCAGCAGTGCTAACCACTGTGCCACCGTGCCGCCCATAATACTGCAATACAATTCTGTCCCTGGCTTGCCTCCTGATGTGTGACTTGGCCAGGAAGATGTTTGCTCATAATTGTTCCCTCTTTTGTGTTGAGAACCACCTTTGACTTAGTGAGATGTATTTTGTAAGTGAAAGCATCCATTTAGCACAACTGGTTATGGCCAAATTTCCTTCCACCCATGTGGCCAGCCTCATCTCCTTTTGCTTGAATTGCAAGATATGAAGCATGCGAGTCAGCACTGACCGAGCAAGGGAACCTCTCACTGTGTCATCTTGCCGGTGAAGAGCAAATGCTGTGAAGACTGGGAAAGATTTAAACGCAACAGAAGGCAGTTTGGGTGTTTTCACTGTGATAGTGAGTCATGAGTCACAAGACAAGCAATGTCACTGCTATAACGGCATCGTTAGACTGGTTCACTGGTCAGGGACAAAGGAAAACCAAGCCAGTGGGAAACTATCTGTTCTAAGTGTAGACTGTGGGAGGAATAATGAGCTTCACAATGGAGTTAAAGGCAAACATCAATGTGTTTCAATAGGTGGCACTCTCATCTCTGAGTCCAAACTTGTAGGTTTAATTCTCACTCCAGGTCTCATGTACAAAAATATACCTGATACTGAGGGAGTGTTATATTGTGCCTGAGCTGACTTTCAAATGAGACATTAAACTGATGCCTTGTTAGATGGATGTAAATTTCCCATAGCATTTGTTTCAAGTATCTACACAGGAATCCCTGGTGTGTCTGGAAGATTTATTACTCAGTGCCCATTTTAAGCATGACGATGATATGGGGTCTTAAAATATACTGCTGCATTAAGTCCATGACTGTCTTTCAAAAATACTTCATCTGATTTGTCTTGAGATCATAAAAGGTGCTGTACAAATGTAACTCTTTCCAATGGAACACAGCCAAGTCTTTTTCACAGAAACCTTACCCAGGAAGGGAATGAGAACAAGGAAAATCTTAAGGTGCAAAAGAGAAAGTATTGCAGAAAGGAAAGCAGGAAGGATTGAGGCAAATAAACTGAAGACAAATTCGCCTAAATAAACAAGCAAAGGAGACCCAACAGTCTTGCAGCAACAAAATCTATCCAACAGTTTCAACTGGTTCAAAAATTCAGTTAGCATGCATGAACAGCATTTAGGTTCATGCCAAGTCTTTCTTGTACCAACTCAGCTCATCTCAGTATGGCTGTTCGAGTTGCTGTCAGTGCCCCATAGGGAAAGGTTGAGCCAGTTGCCCATGACTGACTGCTATCTGAATTGATATGTACATGGCAGCAAGGAATATTTCTGCTGCAGTCTCCCATTGGCTTAGCCTCACACATGGAAAGTACAACTTAAGGGAGCAACCATTTCCCGATAGCAGAGGGTGAGACAGACAGGAACTGACACAAAACAAACATAAGGGAGAATTCATGTCTTTTGAAAGGAACATCTCAACTAACATTATTTTTAACTAGAAATTGTTGGATCAGGTGGTTGTGCAGGAGAGAATTGTTTCAAGATGAAAACCGAACAACGTGTTGAGCACATCACAATATATTCATTTGTAATTCAAAATATTATTACAGATGCAACAAATGCAAATTGGATCCTTTTGTTTTTATTCAACAAATGTAGAGAATGAGCTGCGCTGTGTTGGTACAACTTATTGGCACAAGCGCTTTGCTGCATTTTGTTATGCACGGTTACTTACAACAAGGGGTATACTTCAAACAATAATGGTAATTATTTTGTAACTGCATTGTTTAAAAAGTGCTGATATTTCTTATTTCCTGAACAGCAGCTTAAACGATTGGCTAATCAATCAATGCGGGCAATTATTTAAAATACTTGTGTCTTGTGAAGCCTTAAATTTCTGTCGTTAAAGGCAAAAATTCAGAATGAAGAACTCATGAGGGACACGGTGGTGTCTCAGTGGTGCCATCTAGTGCCACAATGAACATTAGGAGACCAGAAAGATCCCAGGTAACACCTGGTTGAGAGGGGAGAGATACAAAAGGGTCCAGAGGGACAGTCTTTTTACACAGAAGGTGGTGAGCTTCTGGAACAGGCTGCCAACGGGAGTGGTGGAAACGAGTACAACTTTGGAATTTTAGAAACGTTTATGCAGGCAAATGAAGGGGTAGGTGTGGGGGATATGAATCAAATAAAAGCAAATGGGACTAGTTTAAATTGTGAAAACTGGGCAGTATGGGCAGGTTGGGCCGAAGGGCCTGTTTTTACGCTGTAGACCTCTATGACTCTATGACATAGCCCTTGCTCGGTCTCTCCTGTTAGATGACTGATTGTTGGTTGACGTTTGCTGTCACAGGATGGTTAAAACACAGAAGAAGGCCATTTGGCTCATCATTTATATGCTTGTCCTCTGCAAGGACAAGCTCACTAATCCCAGATCCCTGCCCTTTCCCCACATCGCCCCATTAATTGATTCTCTTTAGATAATCATCTGAAAGTTATCGTTGTACATGCCTCCACCACCCTCTTAGATTTTACATTCCGGATCTTAATCACTTGCTGCATATAAAAATTTTGCTACTCATATCAATGTTGGTTGTTCCACCAATCTATTTCAATCAGTGTCCTTTAAACCTCAATCATTCTGCCGATCGGATGAGTTTTTGTCCATCCATCCTGTCTAGATACCTCATGATTTTGAAGATTGCTATAAATCTTTTCTTTGTGGAAAACAGCTTTAGTTTCTCCAATCTATCCATATAACTGAAACCCTTCAATCGTAGAGCAAGTCTCATCAATCTTTTCCGTGCACACCTCTCCAACAACCTCACATCTTTCCTGAAGTGTTGCGTCTAGAATATCAGTTATTATCCCGACATACCTTCCGAATTACAATCTTGTCTATAGTTTCCTCTTTTTCCTTTATGCTTTTTTCTTTACTAAAATTCTTTTAATATCTGAGACTTCTTTTTTTTAAGATCCCATTATGCAAAAACTTTATTCTATATTTTCTGACACCAGGAAAACACCCATGTGACCAGTGAAACATTAACAAGCGAGGCCTGATTTATCTTTTCCTGGAGTGAGGAGACTCTCTGAATCTCCTGGTTTTTTTTCCTCTTTTGCAGTTCCCTTTTGCTAATAAAGAGGAATTTTATCCATGTAAATGGAGCTAAATTCTGTCACAACATGGGGATGAAGCTAAATCTGTAAATTCTCAAAGGAACTGGATAGTTGTTGGAAAAGAGGTATATTAAAGAGTATGGGGATTGAGAAGAGTAAAATTGGAGTAAGTTGCACATGTAGGAAAGAAAAAGCTGGCTCTGCATTGGAGCATTGCAGTAGCGTTTGGGGTGGAGTAGAGGAAATATAGGTTGGGGATTAGAATAGTTATTATCCAATCACTGGAAGATTCCTAGTTTGCCTAGTTAAATGTGTAAATGATCTGTTAGGCAATATATTGAGGGTTTTTCACCACTCCTACCCCTCACCAACTCCACCCCACACCTTTGTTCTTTCTCAGGTTGTGGGCATCACTGGCCATACCAGCATTTGTTGTCCTTCTCTAACTGCCTTTCAAAGGAGCGGTTTTCTGGACTATTTCAGAGGCTGGTTAATGTGGGTCTGGAGTCACACTCAGCCAGGTCAGGTAAGGAAAGACCATAAGACATAGGAGCGGAAGTAAGGCCATTCGGCCCATCGACTCCACTCCACCATTCAATCATGGCTGCTGGGCATTTCAACTCCACTTGCCTGCACTCTTCCTGTAGCCCTTAATTCCTTGCGAGATCAAGAATTTATCAATCTCTGCCTTCAAGACATTTAATGTCACGGCCTCCACCGTGCTCTGTGGCAATGAATTCCACAGGCCCTTCACCCTCTCGCTGAAGAAATGTCTCCTCATTTCCATTCTAAATTGACCCCCTCTACTTCTAAGGCTGTGGCCATGGGTCCTAGTGGCCCCGCTTGACGGAAACAAATTCCCAACATCCACCCTTTCTAAGCCATGCTTAGGAAGGCTGATTTCTTTCTCTAAAGGATATTAGCAAGTCAGATAGCCATTTACGTTAAGAGATTACAGATTGTTAATTGTTGAAAAATTACTGATTTGTTAATTGGATTTGATCCATAGTAGGATCTAAACTTGTGTCTCTTGTGTGTTACGTTTGTGACAGTGCTGTCACTGTAAAAAGGTTATTTTGTCCTTGGAGTTTTTTCTTTTGAAGAGTGGTTGTAAAGGCAGAAGTGCCAAAGAGTCTAGTTTAACAATGGAAGGGGAGTTCTCTCAGTTCTCCCAGTTCAGGTTTTTTCTGGTATGTTTTAGCTGTAGCGGTCACAAGATGTTGGAGTCCAGAAGAGTTGCAAGCGTCACTAAAGGATTCTGCTGACTTTCTCTGAAATTTCTCTCTGACCGTTGTTCCCTCCTGCCTGCAAGAATCTGTGTTTGAATTTACCTTTTTGCCAACAGGTGTGTTTATGGGGTGTTAATGTATTGGAGCAGTTCATTAGTAATAGTTACTTTTATCAGGTTGGTTAAGTTTTCCAATAGTTAAGTCTCTCTAAATTTCACTTTGTTTTGTTTGTATTTCAACTGTAGTGTTCAAATAAATTATTTTTGCTTAAAGCTGAGTGGTTTGACCAGCTGCATCCCTCCTGGAACACCCACTTCACACCTGCCTTTAAAATAAGAAAAAGTTAGGCTTTAGGCGACCTTCTTGAAATATTTTGGGGGGAGAGAGTGGAGGTCTGACCTGGTCTATAACAGGTTTGAACTCTGGATTACTAATCGACTGCTATTATCACAACACCACCACTCTCTGGAGTTAATGCAAGTTAAGTAAAATCTTACTGTTACCGAGCATGTTCGGAACAGAAGTGGATGCAATAGCAGAGGGATGAACAACGTTTCATTTGTCAAAGTCCTATGTGTCTCAAAACAATGAATTCAAGCACAGGGGAATTGGCAATATCAAGAGAAGAAGCTGGATAATGGGCAAAATATATATGGAAGGGGTCACACAACTGTATGTAGCATATCACCAGGATAATGTCAATGGAGCTAACATCGTTTGTTCCCAGCATATGATAACGGATCAGGAGAATAAATCTTCTTTATGAATTTTACACAGAGTGTATAATTTAGTTGATAAATTGTGGACATTGGTACAATTACATATTATGTATTTTGTATGAAATATATGTTTTCTTCAAAAAATTAATATTGAAAAAATGCATCATTTGCACATGAAATTACTTTATTGGATCCACTATTCACTTCTTGCAAACGTGTCTGACTCAGTACAGGAGATTAGAGCAAACCTACATTTTTAAAAATGTTGTTCCGAATTAGTAAAGTTCGTTGCTCAATACAACATATTTTAACTAGAGTTCTCCTTTTCCAATTCTGTCCTCACCTCCCATCTTTTTCATCTAAAGTTCATTGTTATTGGGAAGCAGTCCATCACCTATGAGACACAAATCAGGAGTATGATGGAATACTGCCCACTTGCCTGGATGGGTGCAGCTCTGAAAACATTCAAGGAAATTGATGCCATCCAAGACAAAGCAGCCCACTTGGTTGGCAGCACATCCACAAACACTCACTCCCTCTACCCCAGATGATCAGTCGCAGCAGGGTGCACCATCTACAAGATACACCACTGAAATTCATCATACCTCCTTAGATAACACCTTCTAAACCCATGACCACCACAGTCTAGAAGGACAAGGGCAGAAGATACAAGGGAACACCACCATCTGCAAGATCACCTCCAAGCCACTTATCATCCTGACTTGGAAATATATCACCAACCCTTCAGTGTCATTGGGCCAAAATCTTTGAACACCCTCCCTTACAACATTATGGAGGTACTCACACCAAATGGAATACATCAGTTCATGAAGGCAACTCATGACCATCTTCTGAAAGACAAATAGGGATGGGCAATAAACGCTGGTTCAGCCAGTTACACCCACATCTCATGAACAAATAAAAAGCAAGTTGGATGTGTTTGACTATGTTCTCCTGTCCATTCTTTGGGTACTGATATAAGCTTCAGCTGCCTAGTATCTGATGGTCTGTTGTTACACTGTGCATGATGATGAGGCTAGAAACCAGGAGGGGTAGAGCTGCACAGGCCTGAATTTTCTGGAAGATGGACAATGGCTCTGTCTGAGCAAAGATGGTAGGACAGGCACAAATCTAGAAGTCCTGTCCCGAAACCAAACCACATCATTTTCCCAAGGTAGGGGATACGTTTCAATTCACACATAGGTGATTCACAAAGGCAACTAGGAACATAGAATCCCAACAATGCAGAAAGAGACCATTTGGCCCATCTCCAAGTATGTCCTCCCCTACTGCCATAACCCTGCTTTTAGCATGACCAATCCACCTAGCCTGCACATCTTTAGATTATGGGGGGAAACCAGAGCACCTGGCAGAGATTCACACAGACACAGGGAGAACATGCAAAGTCCATACAGTCACCCAAGGCTGGAAATGAACGTGAATCCCTAGCACAATTCTAACAACTGAGCCATCTTGCTGCCCTAGTTCCAGGTGCGCAATCCATACATTAGCTGCACATTCGTTACAAATATTGATCCTCAACAGGTTTATTATCTCCTTCCTGTGGAATGTAACTGGACACAATGACACAGCTGTTTTAGTGAGGTTAACACTGAGATCTTACTGTGCAAAGAACTAAGGGTCCAATTCACCGCAACACCATAGCCAGCTGTGTATTCAGCCGTCCATGCCCTAATCTCTAGAATTCCATCTGTGGTACTCTATCTATCTCTCCTCCTAAGGCGCTCCTTAACATCTGCCTATTTGACGAAGCATTTGTCACCTGGTCTGACATTTCATTATTTGGCTGCAGAGCAAATTTCGATTCTTATGAAATAGGAACATAGGAGCAGGAGTAGACTCTTCAGCCCCTTGAGCTTGGTCTTCAATTATAGATCATGGCTAATCATCCATCTTAACACCATGTTCCTACACACTCACCATATTCATTCTACTCTTGTTAAGGACTTGAATATTATATCATATTAAAGGTGCTATATGAATGCAAGCTATTGTTATTCAGTACAGGCATTATGGCTGCTGCTAAATTCCTCCAAGCTACCCTCAAAGCAAGATTGGTGACCTTTGAATACATGAGAAAAAACCATAAGCTAAAGGAATGCTGCTATAGATAGTCTCATGTATGACGCTATGACTCTATGTTGCTTTTCCTTCTGATTTTTTTCATCTGTTCTCTTCCCTTTCAGACTTATTGTTCATTGCTCCAAATGTCAGTGTGCTTTATGTTTCTACTGGCTCTCCTCTGGAGTAACAGCAATTATACCAGCTTCAGGAATGGAGATTTTTACAAAATGGTTTTTGCCTGCAATGTAAAATGGGAAGCATGTATTTTGAAAGCTGCACCATGAAAATCAACATTTGCTGCATGTTTTGAATAATTAGTTTGTGGCAAATGGCAACTCTCACACAAAGCACACTCACAGAGAACTAAATGTTGTTTTCAAAACTTAATGGATTTCTATGATGTTTGGAGTTTACCTTCAAAAGGAAAATTTACTCTGCTGCAAATTAGTTTGAACCGAGTTGGAATGGAACCAACAGTTGGTTCATGAGATGTCAGTGTTGTGTTTATCACTGTGGTAGAAAGGGTTAATAGCTGTTTTAGATTACATCAACAGTAATGTCAGATGATTTCAGACCACAAGGTAGAAGAATTTGAGGGAAAGAGGTTCGAATGGAATTGCATTGAGCCACATCTCTGTGAAAAGTATAAACTGTTAATGCATGTTCATTAGTTTGGATTGGTACAGTTTCCAGCCCTCAAAAGCATCCAGAATCCAGATATTTTATCTATACATGGAGATAGTGGCCTGCAAGCCTTTCACTGAGGATCCTAGCTCACACTGATAAAGACATGAAAGCAACAAGCCAATCGAGAAAACTTCCAGAGCAATAGTTGGAGTAACCAATCGTTACCAGAGTCCCACGACAGTCAGGAATGAGCAGAACCATGGAAACAATTCCTGAATCCCTGAACCAGTCACAGGGCCTTGACTAAGTTGTGCACTGGATCAAGAGGTGGAGGCTGGTACAATCATGACATTTTAAAGGCATCTGGATGGGTACATGAATAGGAAGAGTTTACAGTGAAATAGGCCAAATGCTGGCAAATGAGACTGGATTAATTTAAGATATCTGGTTGGCATGGACAATTTGGACCGAGGAGTCTGTTTCTGTGCTGTACAACTCTATGATTCTATGACTTGGTGTGGCTTTTCAATGGATACTGGACTGTCAGCAACTCATAGAGAAGCCTGACAAGGACCAGGCCAGTCTATTGCTGTATGCGATTGGCAATGGTGCATATGCCATCCTGATTAGGCAGCGGATTGAAGGAGAAATTGCCACATATGATAAAGTCATTAGGACATTTAATTCTTATTTCAGTTTGAGGCACAACCATATAATAGACCAAGCAAAGTTTAATTGCGCAGCTTGGAGCTGGGGGAGACGATAGATTCCTTTCTAACAGACGTGTACCACTTCACTGATAGTTATCAGTATGGAATATTGGGAAATGAGCTTCTAAGGGACCACATTGCTATGGAAATGCTGGATGAAGCTTTATTGGAATTCTTGTTGTCCAAGAAGGACATAATGTCAGCTAAATCAGACAGCCTCAACTTTGCAAACAATTTGAACTTTTTAATTACGGGGACAGAGAAGCCTCCTGGAGCTAGGTGACTTATTCTGACCTAGCCCATTTGTCAATCTGAGGTTGCTAATACGCTGGTGAAAGGTCAATGATCTGCTGAGGGCTGTGGTTTCTTTTACACTTTAGGAATGAGCCCTGACAGATATGTGACTGGCAGTATCATTGTGGTACCGATGGTACAACATTTTTAGCTGCAATGAAGTGATAGAGATTCATTGCACATGAAGCATATGATGGAGATGCCTGGCATTTAACTTCCATTATGACAAGTCTCTGCAGTTGCATCTTTCCAATGTGTGCTCCCAATAACAGCATGCTGAACTGAGTATAAACCTTGGTGGAGCAGAACAGATGATTCATCCTCCTGTGCCCTTTGTCCCCTCTGATAGACTCTGATAGACTATGTGCGATATCACTAGAATGGTGGAGCTAATGTAATCAGAACATTGCCTCCTTCAGAACCATCATCTTGTGTAGGAGAACCTGCCATAGGCTAATACAGGTATATTTAAAACCAAACCATTCCAATCTGCAACTGTCCAAGACGTAAGTAATCCTGAGGAATGATATGGACTCTTCTTAGGGGGAGGCTGGACACACAAGAGCATTTTTGGAATACAGCTCTTATGGTTAATGACACAAGTGCAAATTTAAACTGGAAGCAGGTACAGGTGTGTCAATTCTTCCTGAAATTACACTGCAATGAAAAAAAATCAATTCCATTCAACTTTAAGACTGAGGAGATATTCCACGAAAGGTTTGAGTACATGTTACATTCAATTGATGGGAGAGAGATGAATGATATTTATGCATGCTATTCCTAAACAGCATAATAGGTACAGAAGCTTGAGTGCCTTTAAATCGTCTTTATTCTCCAGCAGCAGAATAAATTCAAGTTGACTCAATACGCTCTGAATCAGTCTTCATTGATGAGACTCTCTCTCTCAGACCACAGGATGTAATCTTCGATATTTCATTTCTCTTTGATGAGAGAGGAGATGAAGTGAAAGAGAGGTACATCCTGGATCCTGCTGCAAGACCACATGCTCGAACATAATTTCCTCTTCAGAAAAGACTGAACGAGACTGTACAGGTCACTGATGTTGATGATTTATTGGAGAAAGAGGTCTTTGCTCTTGCTTTGCTCTTCGAAGAAAATGTAGGTGGCGTCCATGATGTCTCTGTTTAAAAGGACCAAGATATCATTTAATCAGGCCTAAAGAAAGGAAATCAAGGCTCTGAAAAAGGAAAGGAATTCACTTGTTGGTAAATGTTTGAGCAGGAGGCCTTCATAAATCAGAAGAAAGGAACCGAAAATTTCCAGAGTGCTTTGCATTTCGGAATGGAAAATGCTGCAAGACATGCAGCTGGAACAGAAAGACAGGGAATAGTCAGATGACAGTAGCGTTTCACACTTGAAGATTTGACAATAGTCTGTATTGCGCGGAGTGTAAGAGGACAAATTGCTATTGCTCCTGTAGCCGTTCAGCAAGAGATGGACCTGTCTGCCAATAACGGTGAGATGTGGTGCCACTCCATGACTCAGCTGGACATATCAAAAATATTTTGTAATACCTATGTTCTCAGCTAAACTCAATAGATGTTCATGCAATCCCTGGCAAAGTGTTCATGCAGCAAGTGATTGAAGAGGAGGGCAACAGAATTTCTGCAGAAAATCAGTGCTCCTTTTCACAAGATTGCATGGAACTTGGACAAGAGGGACCTGGCTCCATGGAGGATGGCAGTCACAGAGTATTAAGCAACAGTGAGAGATTCACATGTTAGAAATGGTACAACAGAAGAAAATAAACATGCTGCGCTAGAGGAGTGTGCAAATTCCAATCCACATTTTAAGTATACTAAAGTGGCATTAGTAGAATACGTTAGCCGTAGAGCAGTATCTGAAGGTGTACCTTAGTGAGTGTAACAAGGTCAGCCAGCTGCATCTCATATCATATGAGTTCCCTGATTGGGGCTGTTAATCTGGTTCCTTCAGGGAGCCCTGGCTGACAGATATAAACACGAGTGTCTCATCTCCACAATCACATTTGAGTGACTGGCAGGAGGGAGGGCCACGGTCACAAGGGTGACCAGGGCCACGGTCACAAGGGTGACCAGTGTTGGGGACATGCTGGGTGGTGAGGTCCTGGGCTGAATGCTGCCACAGGAATTGGCACATAGGGTGGCTGTGGACGTCTAGCCCATGACTACTGCCACCCAACGCCTCAAAAATGACAGTGCTTGGAGCTGGCACTGTGCACCAGTTGGAGGATGCTCAGGTGTGTGGTGGGATCTTGTCTGCATGTACTCAGCCTCAGATGGAACTTCATGTTGACCCCGGGATCCCATACCCACCGCGGGAGCCTGTGCCCCACAGTCTGAGCCTCCTCTGGAATATATGTTGCACGTCTCTCTGCTATAGAAAGGATGTTGTGAAACCTGAAAGGGTTCAGAAAAGATTTACAAGGATGCTGCCAGGATTGGAGGATTTGAACTACAGGGAGAGGCTGAATAGGCTGGAGCTGTTTTCCCTGGAGTGTCAAAGGCTGAGGGGTGACCTTATAGCGGTTTATAAAATCATGAGGGGCATGAATAGGATAAATTGACATGGTCTTTTCCCTGTAGGAGGACTCCGGAACTAGAAGGTAGAGGTTTAGGGTGAGAGGGGAAATATTTAAAAGGGACCAAAGAGGCAATTTTCTCACACAGACGGTGGTGTGCATATGAAATGAGCTGCCAGAGGAACTGGTGGAGGCTGGTAGGATTACAACATTTAAAAGGCATTTGAATGAGTATATATATTGGAAGGGTTGAGATAGATATGGGGGTCACATGCTGGCAAACAGGACTAGATTTATTCAGGATATCTGGTAAGCATGGATGAGTTGGGCCAAAGTGTCTGTTTCCTTGCTGTATGTCTCTATGACTCAATGACTCTAGAGAGACAAAATGACGAGCAATGTACTAGGCTGCTGCACACCATCCACCTCTTCTCTTTCATCCGCTATCTGGACATGACTTGGAATGCCTACTTACTTAGGGTTCTCTACATGGGAGTCTTTCCCCTTTCCCTCGGGGATCTGGGGTGGAGGCTGTTGCATGCAGTAATCCCATGCAACTGCAGATTGTGGTGGTTCCTGGACTCCTAGCCATCTGCTTGTTCTGTGGTGCTGTGGAGTTCATGGATCAGGTATATATTGGTTGAGGGCGTTTGCACTCCCTTTTTCATTAGCTGAAGGACCTTCTCCTCTGCGTTTGATTGCAACTCAGCCCCATGCTCCTGATCTTTTGGCTGCTTTTGGGTACGGGCAGGTTGGAGGATCTCCTCATGGGTCTGCTCCCTGGCCAAGCTGGGCTAGAGACAGATTCAGGAGCAGCAGGCCGTGGAGGGGGTGGGTTCTGCCAACTGCCTGCCCCTTTTCTGCATGTAAGTTTGAGCCTGGGTATCCTTGGAGATGGAGCATGTGGCGACCACCAACGCCTTCAGGGAGAGGTGGGCACTTGTGGGTGTGGAGTGCTTTATCTCCTCTCCAATTCTAGTTTAATTTGATCCCCACCCTCCCCCTTCACTTTTCTCATGCTCTGCTTGTTACTCGTTCCCTGGCCACATGGGCATTTTTCCTAGTGGTGTCATGTTGAATAAAGGTATTTACACGAATTGTGTTTTACTACATAACACACGCAACATGGGCGCTGCGGGGAATATAACTTGGAGTTTTACAATCTCCTGAGTAAAAAGAAAAATAAACCCAGGAGATTAGAATAAATAGATAGAATAGGAGTGTTCACCCTGCGAACTGGCTCTGCAGTAATTGGATCACGTGTAAATAAAGGATGACTTGGGGACGGGAGCTATTTCAGTAGCAACGAGAGAAATAATGTGCTCCTGAAGAAATTCGCTTGCAAAACTCATCTTTGTGTTGGGGTAAAGATTTCTGACATCATGTCATTATTTGGGAAAGTTGAACCGTTCTATCGTGCTGTTGACGACTGGGCCCAGTGTGTAACAAGAACACGTTTTTTATTTCCTGGGCAAATGGGGCGGATGAAAATCAACAAGCAATTCTTCTGACAGCTTGTGAACCTGCAGCTTTTTCAGTTATTAGGAGCCGAACTTTCACTGAGGCACCAAAACCTGAAACCTTTCAAGATTTGATGGATTTAGTTAAAGAGTTTTATAACCCCAAGCCTCCTCTAATTCTGAGATGCTATCAGTTGTACTCAACAACTTGAGAACAGGGGGAATCCGCATTGGGATTTTTGACTAGATTAAGGCGTGGCAGAGGCACGCTACTTTGGCTTAACTCTTAGTGAGATGCTGAGACTGTTTGGTATGTGGGATTAATGATCTAACCATTTAGAACTACCTACTAGCTGAAGCCCAGCAGGACTTCAAACAGGCAGTACAACTGTCTTTATCATTGGAAAATGTAGTAAGTGGAGCCTATGAGTTGCAGGGTATTCCAATGGATGTGGGCACCCTCGCCAGTCTGACAGAGCTTGGGGAGCACGACTTAAGTGAAAGCAATTGCATAGCCTCACTCTGGACGTATCCTGAACAGGGGACTCTAGATCAGCTCACAGTAAAACTCCCAAAACAAGCTAAGCCTCAACCAAATGGTTAACATTTTCTTCAGGATTCTGGCCAACCAGCCATTGTAGTTACTGCCAATATGCGGACCCGAGACAGAAAAAAAGTCTCGCTTGACACAAATGGAGTAAGTGAGCTCATAGGCCAGTATACAGGAGAGTACACGCCCTGGAAAGTCCATCTACAGCTGTTTTGGAACAGTTACATTGCTTAGCAACATCCAATTCAGAATCAATCAAAATAAACATCTAGATAAATGATCACACAGTTCTAATGGAGGTTGATACTGGTGTGGCCTTTTCAGTGATTTTAACAAAATGTAGTGGACAGTGTAGTGCTGGGAAAGCACAGCAGGTCAGGCAGCATCCGAGTAGCAGGGGAATCAATATTTCGGGCATAAGCCCTTCACCAGGAATTGTACTCTGGACTCCAACCCTTAAATTTGCAGAAGACCTCGGCTAGCCTGAGGACCGATATGGGCGAACCTTTGCAGACTAAGGGTGCAATTTTAGTTCCGATCTCTTATGAGAAGCAACTGGTTCAGTTCCCACTGATTGTAGTAAACGGTTTAGGTCCAAGCTCAATGGGGCGAAATTGGTTGAGCAAAATTCACATGATTGGCTCAATAGTTTTTAAATTAGAAAATGGCTGCCTGGGTGAAGTTCTGTTAAAATACCCAGAATCTTCAAGGAAGGTCTAGGGACTATCAAGGGATCCAAGGCTACAATGCATGTTGACCAGGAAGGCCTGCCCAGTGCCATTTGCCTTATGGGCAGAAATCAGGGGGCTGGAAAAGAAAAGAATCATCAAACCAGTCCAGTTTGTGGAATGGGCAGCACTGCTTGTGCTGATTGTGAAGTCTAATGGGTTGGTTCACCTTTGTGGGGATTTTAAACAAATGGTAAAGCGCTTTTGAAGCCGAATAGATACCCAATCCCTCACAAAGAGGATTTATACACAAAGCTGGAAGGGGGCTGTCCTTCACCAAGTTGGACAAGAACCATGTGTACCTGCAATTGCAGTTAGATGAGGACTGCTCCTATTAATACACACTGGGGCTTGTACCAATATATGATCTGGGGTATCAGCAAGCCTGTGCCATTTTTCAGTGGGTGATGGAGAACATTTTACAAGGTTCCAATGGATTTTGATGATGTGCTAATAACCGGGAAGACCAATAAGGAGAACTTAGAGAATTTGGGCATAGTTCTTGGACATTTCTCCCAGGCAGGCATATGCCTTGAAGGGAGCACGTGTGTTCCAGGCACCCCCAGTGACCTACTTGGGCTACAGAGTTGACAGGACTGGGCTCCTCCCGTTGGGAGATAAAGTGAGGGCAATCAAATGAGCCTGGCTCCCATGTCTGTACCAGAGCTTGGGTCTTTCCTTGGGCTGGTGAATTATTACAGAAAGTTCAGATATAACTTGGCCTCCATCCTGGCACGTTTGCATCAACTTTTAAAGAAGGGTCAGCCCTGGAAATGATCCCATAGCCAAGCCATAGCTTTCAGGGAAGTGAAGAAACAGCTATCATCCTCTAAGGTGTTGGCACACTGTGATCCCAAGCGAGATCTGGTATTGGCATGTGATGCCTCCCCATTGGCATTGGGATAGTATTAGCTCACTGGTGGCCCAAGGGAGAGGAACGCCCAATAGCGTATGCATCCAGGACTTTGGCTAAGGCAGTGCGTAAATGCACCCAGGTAGAGAAGGAAGGTTTGGCAGTCATATTTGAAGTCGGGATGTTCCACCAATACCTTTACAGACTTAAATTTGTAATAATAATGGAGCACAAACCCCTGCTAGGTCTACTTAAGGGGGCCAAGGTAGTGCCAGCTGTGGCTTCAGGCCGAATTCACCTGTGGGCTCCATACAAAGTGGGCAAAATTACAAGTTAGACACTGTCTGAGAGGCCAAGATGTAAACCTGCTGGCAGAAACCCCACCGGTGGTACCGCCACTGGAAGAGTCTATTCTGGTTTGACATTTTCTGGACACACTTCCAGTCATAGCTGACAATATCAGACTTTGGACACAAAATGATTGGTTTTGGCAAAACAGGAAGAGTTTATGGAGATGGGGAAACCAAAGGGCCGTCACAACCAGAATTGAAATCTTTTTTGGACCTGAAGAGACCAGATCACAGTAGAGGACGGCATGTTAGTATGGGGAGCAAGTGTGATTGCCCCAAGCAAAGGTCACTGCCAGATACTGGCTGAACTCTACCAGGGTCCTCCATGGGTTTCCAAAATGAAGATGTTGGCGAGATGTTATGTCTGGTGGCCAGTGTTGAATGTACTTAGTTGCATTGGTGGGACGATGCCCAGAGTGCCGACAAGAACAAAACTAACTGCTGGCAGCTCCCCAATATTTGTAGGAATGACCGGGTAAACCCTGGTCTTTGTTATACTTCGACTATACAGGTCCTTCATAGATTCAATGTACTTCATCACTGTAGATGCTCACTCAAGGTGGCTGCTGTGTGTTATGTGCCACCTGTATCTGAGACAGGGATAGAGGAACCTGACTTGGTGCGAAAATGTTCCAGAAGGAGCTACTAAGAAAAAAGCCTTAGTCCTCGGACTCAGAGGGAGAGGGATGGAATGATTGTAATGTGGTCAGTCAGATGGACCTCATAGACTATGAGTTCCCTGATTGGGGCTGTTAATCTGGTCCAATCAGAGAACCCAGGCTGACAGATATAAAAAGGAGGACTCCCAGCCCAACTGCTTGTTCTGTGGCGCTGTGGAGTCCATGGACCATGTATATATTGGGTGTGGGCGTTTGCACTCCCTTTTTGATTTTCTCAAAAACCTTCTCCTCTGTTTCTGGCTGCACTTCAGTCCCACGCTCCTGATCTTCGGGTACCCGGTACGGAGGAGGGAGGGCAGGTCCGAGGACCTCCTCGTGGGTCTGCTCCTGGGCCTGGCCAAACTGGCCATCAACAGGTCCAGGCAGCGGGCCGTGGAGGGGGTCGTTAGGGCCGACTGCCTGCCCCTCTTCCGGGGTTACGTTAGAGCCCGGGTGTCCTTGGAGAAGGAGCACGCGGTGTCCACCGACACCCTGGAGTCGTTCAGGGAGAGGTGGGCGCCGCAGGGAGTGGAGTGCATCATTTCTCCCTCCAACTCTATTTTGATTTAGTCCCTACCCTCCCCTTCACTGTTTTGATCACACAGCATTGCCCTGTGGTTTGAAGGGCAGTGCTTGTCACTGGCCACTCGGGTGTTTCCTTTCTTCCTGGTGGTGTAAATTTGAATAAAGATTGGTGCATCTTGTGTCTTTTACTGTGTCTCACACCTGCACACACACAACATGGGTGCTGGGCAAAAATAAGCACTACAACAGTTAGGTGGTAGAGTGGGGGTTAAAAGAGAAAAAAGAAAAAAAAACAGGAAAGTGTCAGAGGTTCTGTTCACTCTGAGAGCTGGCTCTGAGGAGGCTGGACCAGCATTGAGGACTCTTCATGAAGGGTGGCTTGATGTGAGATACTGGCCTCTGTGGAGTTCTTTCAGTACCAATGATAGATATGATTCTGTTATCAGTGCATCTGCTGTTCAGGAGATGCCTGATTCTAAAGTTGAGCTTTCAATCTGGTGTGGGGCTCCGAATACTCTGAGGAACTTCTTATGGATCCCACCCTCCATTCTGGTGTCCAAAGTTCCTCAAATCTTTGAGTTTATGCTAATGTTCAGAATGATGAGATCTTACTTCCTGCTGGAGTTCCCAAGACATCCATGTCGTAGGAGAACTGCCACAAGCTCCAAAGACTTTGAAAGATATTTGAAAGCAAAAAGCTTACCTCAGGCATAGGAGGGAAATCCACATTTCTGTGTCTTCAGAATTGTCTTCAAAATGATCTTTGGTCTTCTTGCGTTCCACCTGTTTCATTCCAAAATGATGCGTTGAATATTTCTGTCATCTATGTAGCAGCAGAGAATGATACAGATGTGAAGTTCTTCACTGGAGTTTAAATTGCTTTGTTTTCAAGCTGACTCTTTAACCCTTCCCTAGCGTGAAAAGGAAAGAGGTTAAACAAAGAAAGAAGAGAATGAGAATTTTAGGTTGTTGTCTTCCTTCTTTGATGATTCAGGTCCACAAGAAAATATTTCTTTTGAATCTAATATTCTTTGATCAATCTGCACAGTCTTTACTGTCAATCGTTGTTGGTGTCACAGCTCCTGTTGTGAGAAGCTGGCATCCCGCTCTGTCAATGCATTCCAATGAGAAGCTAATGGAATACACGCATCCCTTTACTTCCTCAAAATCAGCCAAGAACACTCTTGGAAATTGACTACTTCCATTATTTTGAATAAGGTATGTGGGAGTAGGATGAAAATATATATCATTGATGGATTGCAAGAAAGACCTGGTGGTGGGGCTATAGTATCATCTGTCTTGCTAAATAGTTAGAATGCATTACCTTTGATATCAAATGACGCCAGAGATGGAATGGGACCCTGGGGGAAGCAGGTTCTGATGGAGTCTGGCAGGGCCATATCTGTGTAATCAATGTAATGCCTTAATAAATTAGATTAGATTCCCTACAGTGTGGAAACAGGCTCTTTGGCCCAACAAGTCCACACCGACCCTCTGAAGAGTAACCCACCCAGACCTATTTCCCGCTGACTAATGCACCTAACACTATGGGCAATTTAGCATGGCCAAGTTACCTGACCTGCACATCTTTGGATTGTGGGAGGAAACTGGAACACCAGGAGGAGACCCACGCAGACACAGGGAGAACATGCAAACTCCACACAGACAGTCACCTGAGGCTGGAATCAAACTTGGGACCCTGGTGCTGTGAGGCAGCAGTGCTAACCACTGAGCCACCACGTTGTCCCTAATTTGCTGGCCTTAATTAATGTTTCTTAATTTGCACTGGTATGATTTCCAGTCTTCACCTGTCCAAAATATCAATAACATTATTGTGTTTATTACACAGTCACTTCTCTGTCAGGTTTATTAACCAATATAGTGATTATATCACTGAATCTATCTCCTGGTAAAATAGGTGCAACTTGAAGGATTTCAGTAATGCTTTTCAGAATCATCATTGTTAAAAATGGATTTTATTTGATAGATTTAATGCCATGTATATGTGGAATGGTATTCATTCTTAAGCTCTCACTGAATATGATGCAATCATTAAAAGTTGCATTTGAACCTTTGAACTTTCCTTTGAACTCATCAGCTTAAAAATGAAGTAACTATAAGGTAGGAGCAAATTCCTGCAGATGCTGGAATCTAAACTGAAAACTAAAAATGCTGGAGATCGCAGCAGGTCAGGCAGCATCCATAGAGAGAGAGTAAGCTAACAGTTCGAGTCCAGGTGACTTTTCATCAGTGCTGACATGACGTGTTAGCTTGAAATGAAATGTTAGCTTGCTGTCTCCATGGTTGCTACCTGACCTGCTGCGATCTGCAGCGATTTTAGTTTTCAGTAATGATTCGTGTATGGAATGAGCCACCAGAGAAAGTGGAGGTTGGTACAATTGCAACCTTTAAAAGGCATCTGGATGAGTATTTGAATAGGAAGGGATATGGGCTGGGTGCTGGCAGGTGGGACTAGATTGGGTTAGGATATCTGGTCGGCATGGATGGGTTGGACTGCAGGGTCTGTTTCCATGCTGCACATCTCTATGACTCTAAGGTATATTGCTCAAACTAAAACTTACACCAAGATCTCAGTATCAAGTAAAGAAAGTTTCAATGCTCATAGGCACTTCAGAATAATGAGAAAAGCGGCAAGATAAAGATCTTCTTGTGTCTGACAGCTTTTGCTGGACTCAGATCACTGACTTTGTTTGCTGATTTGTTATAAACTGAGGAATTGTTGGGATCTAATAGCACAGGAGATGAAATGGCGAGATCCGCATGGCGAGATTAACGCTGACAATGCTGGGTCACAGACCCAGCCACTTGCAGATAGGTCTGACATGACAAAAAGCTCATATGATAAACTAAGGAGCGGGTTATCTCGCCATTCAAAGGTATAGCAACTATTACAATAACAACCGCAGAGATTTTGTCAAGTGACTATGACCAGATGGTGTGAAAAATTCATTGATCAGAAACAAAGCCACTTAATTTATCTGTGGTCTCCCAATAAATTTAATCCTGTCAAAGAGGAATGTTGGCAGATTTATTTCAAATACATGAACTTCAATGAAAACTAGACAAGTTGATTCACTTTCTGCACTGATGGATATAAAGTTGACTACAGCACTTGAAATCGTGTCTGACGGGAATTCTCCTTGATTCTACCACACTTTAAATAGGAAGAAAAGCACTTTGAATTGGGGATTTTTAATTATTATTGAAATTAGATGAAGAATCAAGATGAATGAAAAAGAAAAAAATATAAGGTTTGTGGATTAATATTACGCCTTGCAAGTCCTCAGGGACTCTCAGTGTACTTTACAACCAATAGATAAGCTTTGAAGTGCAGTCACTAGTGTTATGTCAGCAGATATCCCTGGCAGAGCTGAAGAGGGAGAAATGTTTTTTTTAAGTTCCATAGGATCGTCTTCATTTACCAGAGAGTGAGGGTCAGGTTCTAGATTTAGCAGCTCATCAGAAAGACACGTCCTCCCACATAACTGTGGGTTGGAAACAGAGCAGGACTTGTACACAGTGATTTTACTTGTGATACTGTACTCATTCTACCAGACAGATGGGATTAACTTGTCTGCAGAAATTTGCAAAGTTGACAACAAATCCTTCAAGAAGTGGTTGGCATGCAGAATCCTCAAGACACTGTGGGAAAAGGAGAGGGTGGATCCTATCGGGCTGTTCCCTGAGCAGACTGTCATTTGGCAGAACGCTTCATCATCAGAACCTTTCAACAAGCACCAAGACATCACATTGCTGGTGGTGAGAAGGGCACTACCTGCAAGATCCTTCATGTACATCTGGTTGGTCTGTGCCACCACACACTGCCCTGGAAGCAGTATGGGCGGCAGGTAGAGACTGTCACACATCTCCCGCTGGAATGAGCCTTTACAATGGAAGTCTGGAGGAAGATGCAGTGGTTTTCGTCGAGGTCTATCTCGAGCAGCTCTGTGATGCAGGACTCTGTTCTGTTCCCTGCGGCACACTCCAAGACAAACATCGACTGCTCCTGGAGGAACATCAGCTCAGTGCTAGACACTCTTTGGTCTGCTTGAAACGTGTTGGTCTTCCTGAACAAGGAGTTGATCTCAACAGAGTGTTGCTGACTGGCACGTTCCAGGGTCCAGGACTAGGTACTGAAGGACACACTAAAACTTGGGGCAGCAGAGAAAGACTACCATCTGAAGTCTTTCTGCTGAAGTTAAATGGGAGTCCACTCAGATATCTGACCCTCTCAGTGTCTCAAATGCATGTAAGTATAGTCTTGTACAAGTAGAGATGTGTTTGTTTTGTTGGATGGAGTCTAACTCCTATAGTTGTTTATTTCATTGATACATCACTGAACTGAACTGCATCTGTGACTGTGTATATATCGAGAGAATTTTTTATGAATAAAGTATCATTTTGAAATTTTAAAAAAATTGACTGCACAGAGAGGGAGAAACAGATGAGCAGAGAGCAAGGTGCCTGAGAACTACTTTGGAACAATTAATGATCCCATTGAACTTACACTTATAGGCACTTGCATTCGGTGAGTGGGAATACTTTGTAACATATAAAATGGAAATACTTTTTCCTTAACAATGTATTTCCCACTCTGCCCTATCTAAAATGCTTCATATCCCCTGTTATTCAGTAATTTCACTAATACAGAACATGCAGGAAACACTGAAGGTCAGGCAGTAGGAGGGAAAAACAGCAATGATTTCATTTGAAATGGGAAAAATGTGAGATGCTATAGGTTTTTGAACATGGCCAAGATATAACTTGGGCTTCACAATTCAAAGACAGTGAAAGCTGATATGTTCGAGGATCTAAGGGAATAAACATTGATGTTGTACAAGGCATTGGCTGGAATTTAGTATGGAAATACTTGACATACTAAACATATTTCTGCTTTTAGGCTCTGTGGCATAATTCCTAATTCATACAGTTATTGAGACATTTGTTGTGGCTAGCCATGATTGTATGATTAAAAAAACCCCAGTTCTTTGGGCAATTGGCCTTAGCAATTAGCCTTACCTTCAGATTCCGAACAACTGCACGATCTGTATGTCAGTAGTAGGCACAGAAACAAAAACTGCCATGATCCAGAGGACATTGAGGCTGTTTTGGCAATCGTGCTAGACTCTGCGCAAACTCATTCATTTTCCACAAACTCTTTTCACAGCGAGAATCTGAAAAAAGATTCACAAATTGCTGTACGGTTAAAGCCGACATTACTCTTCATAAGCTGACAGCCATTGGAATGTGCCTGAAGTATTCATTTTTCCATTCAAGTGTAAAAACTGTTCAGAAAGCAAGCAGTTCAAGTTTTTAAGAACACTCTGAAGAGGAAAACGAGCATACGGCTTACAAGTAAACAGCAAACTGATGGATTAAAAAGAATAACAAAATGTATCAATGGCAGTGACAATTTTTTTGTTTCTTTCTCTGAGGAGAATCTCTCTGAGACTCCTGTTTTGTTTTTTTCTCCTCACAGATCCATGTTGTGTGAGTATACGTGCAGTGACTCAGTAAAGACACCATTGTGCAAAACATTGATTCACTATTTCTACCATCAGGAAAGCACCCATGTGGATGGTGAACCAGTGACATTTTAAAATAATACTCAATTATCAAGTAAATCAGTCACTTCGGATGATTTTGGTTCTGTTTTATTCGAGTGGAAAGAAGTAAACATGAGTCTTTTGTTCCCCTATTTATGATTTAGAATAAGCTATTTCTCCTTCTGTTCCCTCGACTCAGATGCTTCAAAGATTTTACCCAAGTAGCCAGCCTTCCCTTGCTGTAGCCACGAGCAATTGAATTGTGGAGAGACAGCCACTTAACCTCGTCAAACCCTTACATCCACAGGCCAATGAAAATCTTCCAGCAAGGGTCACGTCAGATGGCTGCAGGACCAATGTGTTCAGGAATTGGTGCTGCTGGCTACACAAAAAGCTGGCTTCTTTTTGCTCATTTGAGTTCCTGCTTTTATTTACGTTCATTCCTGCGATGTCTTCGTTGATAATTAGACAAGCATTTATTGCCCATCCCAAATTACCCATTAGGTAGTTAAAAGTCAACCATGCATTGTTCTGGAACATGTTATGGAATATTAAAATGGAATCACATGTAAGTCAGACCAGGAAATGATGGCAGATTGTTTTCCCTGAGGGACGTTAGTGAACCAAGTGGTTTTCTCACAATAGACAGCTGTTGCATGTGCACCTATAGGCTAGATTTTTATTTTAAAAATGAATTAAATTTTACCATGGTGGAATTAAAACCAATGAGCCCAGAATATTGACTGATGTTGCTAGAAAATTGGCTTAGAGACATTCCCAGAATGCCACTGCCTCCTCAGGTTAGCTGCTCTGTCCTGATTGAATCCAAGGAAGATATCACTTTTAGGAAAGAAAGTTAAGAGTCATAGAGATATACAGCATGGAAACAGACCCTTCGGTCCAACTCATCCATGCCGACCAGTTACCCTAAATTAATCTAGTGCCATTTACCAGCACTTGGCCTATATCCCTCTAAACCCTTCCTATTCATATACCCATCCAGATGCCTTTTAAATGTTGTAATTGTATCAGCCTCCACCACTTCCTCTAGCAGCTCATTCCATACATGCACCAACCTCTGTGTGCAAAGGTTGCCCCTTAGGTCCTTTTTAAATTTTTCCCCTTTCACTCTAAACCTATGCCCTCTAGTTCTGGATTCCCCCACCCCAGGGAAAAAAAAAAATCATTTGGTAGCTCCAAACTTCTGTATTGCTGAAAAAAGACATGTTTAATCAATTTTTTTAATCACATGCCCATCAGGACAATTTGCAAGAATTACTGAACTAAAGAGAAAATAGTATTCATAGTGTTTGAGAAGAGTGCTGATTGACTGGCAGATGGACTCTGCTTGATGGAGGTGAATTCATGAGGATGCACCAGTTAATGATGACTAATGGCCAACCTCCAAGCTTCATTGAAATTTTAAACCAGGCAGGTGAACTTTTCTTGAACATAGAGAGGATCAGAGGTAATGGGTCATTTAATTTATTCGAGACTGAGTTAGAAATGTTCTACAAGGGAGTCAGGGTTATGTGGTTTAGGCAGGAAAGTGGACTTATGGACAGAGTCAGATGAGCCATAAATTTATTGAATGTCAAAAGAGGCTTGAGGGGCCGCATGATAAATGCCTGCTCCTCTATTTCATGTTCTTCTGTTCATAAAATATCATATTGCTACCTTTCGCTGAGAAGAATGCAGAGATAGTATGTCCCTGTTAGGGTGAAGGGCAAGGCTGGTGGGTGTAGCTACTGCTGGATGACTAGACAAATTGCGGTCCTGGTCGAGAAAAAAGAGGAATCATATGTCAAGTCTAGACAGCAAGGATGGAGTAAATACATGGAAGAGTATAAGGGGAGTAGGAATATACTTAAGAGGGAAATCAGGAGGGCAAAACGGGGACATGAGATAGCTTTGGCAACTGGGGTTAAGGAGGATCCAAAAAGTTTCTACAAATACATTAAGGACAAAAGAGTAACTAGGGAAAGAATAGGGCCCCTCAAAGATCAGCAAGGTGGCCTTTGTGTGGAACTGCAGGAGATGGAGGAGATACTAAACAAGTGTTCACTGTGGAGAAGGATGTGAGAGCTAGAGAACTTAAGGAAATAAGTAGGGATGTTTTAAAAAGTGTCCATATGACAGAGGAGGAGGTGATGGACATCTTTAAATGCATAAAGGTGAATAAACCCCCAGGACCAGATTAGGTGTAGTCTAGAACTTAGTGCCAGGTTAGGGAAGTGCTTACTGGACCTCTTGCTGAGTTACTTGTATCATGGATAGCCACAGGTGACGTGCCGGAAGACGGCAAGTTAGCAAACGTGGTGCCATTATTTAAGAAAGATAGTAATGAAAAGATGGGGAACTGTAGACCAGTGAGCCTGATGTCAGTGGTGAGAAAGTTGTTGAAGGGGATTCTGAGGGACAGGATTTACATATATTTGGAAAGGCAAGGACAGCTCAGGGATAGTCAACATGGCTTTGTGTGTGGGAAATAGCACCTCACTCATTTATTTGAATTTTTTGAAGAAGTGACAAAGAGGATTGATGAGGCCAGAGCAGTGGACATGATCTATATGGATTTCAGAAGATGTTTGACAAGGTTCCCTGTGGTCGACTGGATAATAAGATGAGATCACATGGAATACAGGGAGAACTAGCCATTTAGATACAAAATTGGCAAGAATGTAGGAGATAAAGTGTGGTGGTGGAGGGTTACTTTTCGGACTGGAGGTCTGTGATCAGCTTGTGACACCAAAATTGGAGGTGTAGTGGACAGCAAAGGTTACCTCAGAATACAAAGGACCTTGATCAGATGGGCCGATGGATCAAGGAGTGGCAGATAAAGTTTAATGTAGATAAATGTGAGGTGCTACATTTTAATAAGCCAAATCAGGACAGGACTTATACACTTAATAGTAAGGTCCTAGGGAGAGTTGCCAAACAAAGGGACTTTGGAGTGCAAGTTCATTGTTCCTTGAAAGTGGAGTCACAGGTAGATAAGACAGAGAAAAGGCATTTGATATGCTTGTCATTATTAGTCAGTGCATTGAGTATAGGAGTTGGGAAGTCATGTTGTGGCTGTACAGGACATTGGTGAGGCCACTTTTGGAATACTTCTTTCAATTCTGGTCTCCTTGCTTAAAGAACGATATTGTTAAACTTGACAAGGATCAGAAAAGATTTACAAGGATATTGCCAGGGATGGTGTTTGAGCTGTAGTGAGAGGCAGAATAGGCTGGGGCTGTTTTCCCTTGAGCATCGGAGGCTGATGGGTGAACTTATAGAGGTTTATAAAATCATGAGGGGCATGGATAGAATAAATAGTCAAAGTCTTTTCCCTGAGGTAGGGGACTCAAAAATTACAGGATATATGTTTAATATGAGAGGGGAAAGCTTTACAACGGATCCAAGGGGCAATCTTTTGTATGGAATGAGATGCCAGAGGAAGTGGAGGAGGCTGGTACAATGACACTAAAAGTCATCAGGATGAGTATATGAATAGGAAGGGTTTAGAGGGATATGAGCCAATTGCTGGCAAATGGGACTAGATTAATGTAGGATATCTGGTTGGCATGGACGTGTTAAACCAAAAGGTCTGTTTCCGTGCTGTAAGATTTGGAGGTGCCAGTGTTGGACTGGGGTGAACAAAATCAAAAACCACACAACTCCAGGTTATAATCCAACAGGTTTATTTGGAAGCACTAGCTTTCGGAGCACCACTCCGACAGATGGTTCATCAGGTCACTACCACCTGATGAAGGAGCAGCGCTTCAAATGCTAGTGCTTCCAAATAAACCTATTGGACTATAACCTGGAGTTGAAAAGTGTGGTGCTGGAAAAGCGCAGCAGGCCAGGCAGCATCCGAGGAGTAGGAGAATCGACGTTTTGTGCATAAGCCCTTCTTCAGGAATGAGGCTGGTGTGCCAAGTGGGCTGAGGTAAAAGGTGGGGGGTGGTGGATTTTGGGGAGGGGCACTGGGAGTACGATAGGTGGGAGGAGGTGAGGGTGAGGATGATGGGCCGGAGAGGGTGTGGGGGCGGAGAGGTTGGGAAGAAGATTGCAGGTCAAGAAGGCTGTGCTGAATCCGGGGGTTGGGACTGAGATAAGGTGGGGGGAGGGGAAATGAGGAAGCTGGAGAAATCTACATTCATCCCACGTGGTTGGAGGGTTCCTAGGCGGAAGATGAGACGCTCCTCCTCCAGCGTCGTGTGGTCAGGGTCTGGCGATGGAGGAGGCCAAGGACCTGCATGTCCTTGGCGAAGTGGGAGGGGGAGTTAAAGTGTTCAGCCACAGGGCGTTTGGGTTGGTTGGTGTGGGTGTCCCAGAGGTGTTCCCTGAAACGTTCCGCAAGTAGGCGGCCTGTCTCCCCAATGTAGAGGAGACCACATCGGGTGCAGTGGATACAGTAATGATGTGTGTGGAGGTGCAGGTGAATTTGCGACGTATATGGAAGGATCCATTGGGGCCCTGGAGGGAGGTGAGGGGGAGGTGTGGACGCAAGTTTTGCACTTCTTCTGGTTGCAGGGGAAGGTGCTGGGAGTGGAGGTTGGGTTGGTGGGGGGTGTGGACCTGACGAGGGAGTTGCGGAGGGAGTGGTCTCTCCGGAACACTGATAAGGGTGGGGAGGGAAATATATCCCTGGTGGTGGGGTCTGTTTGGAGGTGGTGGAAATGACGGAGGATGAAAGGATGTATCCGGAGGTTGGTGGGGTGGAAGGTGAAGTCCAGTGGGGTTCTGTCCTGGTGGCCATTGGAAGGGCGGGGTTCAAGGGCGGAGGTGTGGGAAGTGGAGGAGATGCGGTGGAGAGCATCGTCAACCACGTTGGAGGGGAAATTGTGGTCTTTGATGAAGAGGCCATTTGGGCTGTTCAGTAATGGTGCAGGTCAAGAGGGCGGTGCTGAATCCGGGGGGGTTGGCACACCAGCCTCATTCCTGAAGAAGAGTTTATGCCTGAAACGTCGATTCTCCTGCTCCTCGGATGCTGCCTGGCCTGCTGCACTTTTCCAGCACCACACTTTTCAACTCTGGTCTCCAGCATCTGCAGTCCTCACTTTCTCCTATAATCTGGAGTTGTGTGATTTTTAACTTGCCCATTTCTATGTTTCCAAAATCTCAGTAGAAGGTGATGAGCTTAGTGGGAGAAACAGGTTCCATTTTAAAAGCATTTGGGCTGGGACACTGCAAAGTACTGTGTTAAGTATGTAGTCTAAAACATGAGATTAATTGGGTGGTGGAGTAGGATTCCTCAGCCAGAGCTCGTCTATTCCGTCTATTCCTTTCCTATTTTCTTCTCTTTTGTATTCTCTTTTATGTTGTTTTATTCCCTTCTTTCTTCCTGGTGATGTCTTTAAATCCTGCCCTCAGCGTGGACTCAGACTCCTGGTCTCAGCATGGATCCAATGTGGAGCGCTCTCAGCCTGGAGAAGCTGTCTCTTGGCCTGAGGTGTCTCGGCCTGACATAGGGATTTCTCTGTTTAGGTGTCTCTCAGCCCCGGAGTTTCTCAGCCCAACATGGTGGTCTGTCAGCCCAGGTAACTCTTGGCCTGTTATGGTAGTCTCTAGGCTCACTGTGGAGGTTGCTCAGACCAGGGGTCTCTTGAACGAGCGTGGAAGTTTCTCGGCCTGGTGCGGTAGTCTCTTGGCCCGGACTGGTGGTCTTTCGGCCCGGACCGGTGGTCTCTCGGCCTAGCGTGGGGGTCTCTCGGCCCAGTTTGGCAGTCTCTCGGCCCGGCTTAAGTGGTCTTGCGGCCTGGTGTGGTTTCTCTTGGCCCAGTGTAGGGATTTCTCTGTCCAGGTGTCTCTCAGCCCAGGGGTGTCTCAGCCCAACATGGTTGTCTGTTGGCCCAGAGGTCTTTTGGCTTGTTACAGTGGTCTCTGTGCCCAGCATGGAGGTCTCTCAGCCCAGGGGTCTCTCGGCCTGGCTTGTCAGTTTCTCGGCCCGGTGTGGCAGTCTCTTGGCCCGGCGTGGCAGTCTCTCTGCCCGGCGTGCCAGTCTCTCGGCCCAGTGTGGCAGTCTCTCGGCACAGCGTGACAGTCTCTCGGCACGGCGTGACAGTCTCTCGGCATGGCGTGACAGTCTCTCGGCACGGCGTGGTGGCCTTATAGCCTGGTGTGGTTGTCTCTCGGCCCAGCGTAGGGATTTCATTGTCCAGGTGTCTCTCAGCCCAGGGGTGTCTCAGCCCAACATGGTAGTCTGTCGGCCCAGGGGTCTTTTGGCCTGTTACAGTGGTCTCTGTGCCCAGCATGGAGGTCTCTCAGCCCAGAGGTCTCTCGGCGCGGCTTGCCAGTTTCTCGGCCCAGTGTAGCAGTCTCTCGGCCCAGTGTGCCAGTCTCTCGGCCTGATGTGCCAATCTCTCGGCACGGCGTGGCAGTCTCTCGGCACGGCGTGGCCGTCTGCCAGCCCATCATGGCGGTCTCTCGGCCTGGTTTGCGGTGTCTTGGCCCGACGTGGCGGTCTCTCAGTCCAGCATTGCCTCAGCATGAACCTCCAGCCTTGGGATGATCGCAGAGCGGTCTTCCAATCTTGAGGTGAAGGGCGGTGCAGCTTGAAATCATGACACAGTGTGGACTAGATGCTAGAGGCTGCCTCATGAACTCAGTTGGAAGGACATTTGGGTTCTGAACTTTTTATTTCTTTTTATTCTAAATGTTTTTGCCCTATGCGTTTGTACTTAAGAATCTGTACCCATGTACCTTTGTACCTCAGATGGCACCATAAGTGGCACCTTGTAAACTTTTCACTATACTCATGTGAGTACATGTGAGAATAATGCTAATTCTAATTCCAAGTCAAAGTCATTATTCACTTTTATAAGTGATATGGAATTCATCCCAAAATAATTTTCTTTTGGTAAATCCTAGCTGCAGTGTTATATATTCCAAGTATTCAAAAGAAGGCCCAACTTCTTGCTTATAAAGAAATCCGAATCATATGTTAAGACCATCATAAAGCTTAACTCTGAAGCTCTTTCCACATGAAAAGCAAGGTATGTTCTGGGCCATTTATAAATCTTAAGATGCATTGCTCTGAGCCACAGAGATTTATTACAAACTACATCTAATCACCTCTTCATACTCTAATTGTTGAAAGATTCCTGCAGCTACTTATCTGTATTGGCTGGTAGAGTTTTGGGTTTTATCCAACTCTAACACATAAGACAGAGAATAACAATGCACCAAGCCTTGTAGTGGAAATCAGAAATGTCTCGGTGCAAGGTTAATTCCTTATAATTTATGTCCATACTCACCTAAACTCAGGAAGTAAAATTATAAATAATTATTGATAAATAATAAATAATTATGCAAAGACTTACTGGTTAGGTGGATTGGCCAAGCTAAAATGCTCATAGTGTCCAGGGATGGGCAAGGCTAGGTTGGTTAGCCGTGGGAAATACAGGGTTACAGGGATGGGGTTGGGGGGTTTCGTCTAGGTGGGATGTTTTTTGGAGGGTCAGTATGGACTCGATGGGCTGACTGACCTGCTTCCACACTGTAGCGATTGAACGATTCTATAAATTGAACTTGAATTGTTTCGAATGCGAGGGAAAAGATGCCGCAGAATGGCTGTGAATGTATTCTGTACAGCAGGGCCATATCAGTCATGTTGTTATGGGTGAAGAACAACAGTTCAAGGCAATACTGAAGTGCACAATCCTCACAAGAATGCTAACTCATCAGAGTGAAATCCATTGTGTGAGATGCTCAATTTAGAGGCCCACACTCCAATCTTCCTCTCCAGTGGAGTCATGTATGAAACTAGGCAGGATGTGAAATTAGAATTGTTCTGATCCAATGGAATCCCCATTGGAAATCCTCACCTCCCCCCCACCCCCCACCATTTTGGAATCACCTCAAGGAGAGAGATAGCTGGTCAGCTGCCATTTTTAAGTGACCACAACAACTATAAAAGATGGCCGCTATTACGTAGGTAACATAACCTGGCTGAAGGGATAGATGTTCAAGGTGGTTAAATTCTACATCTTTTCAGTTTTTGTTTCCAACTTCTCTTGGGCAGAGATCCCTAGTGAGAACAACTCTTGCCAAGCACAAGCTTTAGTTAGTCTTGTTTAGGCTCCAGGCTTCTTTAGGATAGAGAGGCAATAGCTGAGTACTCAACTATTAATCCAGAGACCCTAGAGATGTTCTATGGACCTGGATTCAAATCCCACCATATTAGATTTTGAATTCTATAAAAAAAAGCTCTGGAATCAAAGGTCTAATGATGACATAAAGCCATTATTGATTGTTGGAAAAACCCATTTGGTTCACTGTCATCATTACCTGGTCTGGACTACTTGTGACTCCAGACCCATAGCAATGTTGTTGAAATTTAACTGCCTCCTGGGCAGTTAGGGAGGGGTAATAAATGCTGGCCTGGCCTGCGATGCCTACATCCTATGAATGAATAAAATAAAGGTGCAATCCTGGAAGTCAACCTCACACTTATTGAACACCTCACTGCTGAGATAGTTTAAAATCGCCATTTTCTTCTTCACATTTATACTACCACTTTAGTATATACTTTCATTGTCGTTTCTCACTCATAACAACATGACTGAGATAACCCCAGTGACCAGAAGACTTCCCCAACTATTCAGTGCATGGAATCTTAGAAGGTGTCAAGTAACGTGTGAAATGGTAAGATTTGTGGATGAATTGGTGGGCGGCACGGTGGCACAGTGGTTAGCACTGCTGCCTCACAGCGCCTGAGACCCGGGTTCAATTCCCGCCTCAGGCGACTGACTGTGTGGAGTTTGCACATTCTCCCCGTTGTCTGCGTGGGTTTCCTCCGGGTGCTCCGGTTTCCTCCCACAATCACAAAGATGTGCAGGTCAGGTGAATTGGCCATGCTAAATTGCCCGTAGTGTTAGGTAATGGGTAAATGTAGGGGTATGGGTGGGTTGCTCTTCGGCGGGTCGGTGTGGACTTGTTGGGCCGAAGGGCCTGTTTCCGCACTGTAATGTAATCTAATCTAAATTGGATTAGATTAGATTAGATTACTTACAGTGTGGAAACAGGCCCTTCGGCCCAACAAGTCCACACCGCCCCGCCGAAGCATAACCCACCCATACCCCTACATCTACCCCTTACCTAACACTACGGGCAATTTAGCATGGCCAATTCACCTGACCTGCACATCTTTGGAGTGTGGGAGGAAACCGGAGCACCCGGAGGAAACCCACGCAGACACGGGGAGAACGTGCAAACTCCACACAGTCAGTCGCCTGAGGCGGGAATTGAACCTGGATGTGAAGGCCTACCTCGATTACTAAAACCACAACTTGTCTCAATTTCCTAATTTAGCAAACATGTTGAACGAGCTAGATGTCGAGAATTCATGACATGGAAATTAGAGGAAGTATTTGGCATCTTCAGTTCACTGCTATCTGCAACCACTCTCGATGTTGTAACAACATCTCAGGGTGTGATCCACAGGCACCAGCCACATGACCCCCTCACCTCTGGGCATTGACATCTGACACTTGCAAACTAAATGCCCACTTGCTTAGTTCCTCCCTGCACGCCTGCAGCATCAATTGCCAGACTTATTTGCTTATTGGCAGTCCTTCCAGACTTGAAGGCCATCAGTGCTGATGTGTGCTTTAATGCAGACACACTAGCAACTTGTCATAGAATTCCTACAGTGTGGAAGCATCGAGTCCAGATCGACCCTCTGAAGAGCATCCCACACAGATCCATGCCCTATCTTATCCCTGCTACCCCATATTTCCCATGGGTAACCCACTTAGCTTGGAGATCCCTGAACATGATGGGCAATTTAGCAAGGCCGATCCACCCTAACCTGCATATCTTTGGATTGTGGGAGGAAACTGGAGAACCCGGAGTAAATCCTTGCAGACACAGGGAGAATGTGCAAACTCCACATAGACAGTTACCCTGTTTGGAATCAGACTAAGGTCCCTGGTGCTGGGAGGCAGCAGTGCTAACCACTGAGCCACTGTTAGTGAGGATCTGTCTGGGTTTGGGAAGCTTCTTGCTGTATGCCACACCTTGATGCAGTTTAATAGCATGTGCCAGCTGCCTGCATGGCAAACACAATCCACATTTATTTAACCAAATGACCATGTTGGGAAAGTGGGTGGGCACTAAGCTTCAGTCCAGTCAAGAGGGACTGCAGTTAGTCCAGGGCATCCCAGGGCCAACAGTCACGGGCATAGCCCGCACAATGTTCAGGGGCTTGGCTGTGGTCAATTGGCAGCTCAAAACGCTCGCTGTCAGCAGCTGATTGCTTTCCAGGGAGTGGAAAATGATCCATTCTGTCCGGCACACAGGCATTCAGAGAATCATGTATCATCAGTTAGGGAGCTGTGGAGAAAGTCATCAGGGGTATGGTCAGACATGTCTAGGGACTACTCGTCAAAGACAGTCAGAGGCCTGGGGCAAATACAGTCCTGCGGGTCTGTTCATCATTTGATAAGGATGGGTGCAAGGTGTCCTTTAGGGGCAGTGTGGGGTCACTACCAAAAAGGTGAGGACAAGAAAACAGTGCCATTGATGGATGTTTGAAGAGGTACTGTAATAAATGCAATAGAAAGTGGAAACGTTGATGTGGGTCTGGGATGGGAAAGGGGCTGTGGCACAGGATGTTATGTGTTGATCACACAGCTGGCAAGGTGGCCTCACTAAGTTGGTACACATACTGTGAGCAGGGTCTTGATGGAGCAGAGTATTGGGCTGCTGAAGATGTGGTTACGCGAGTTGGAGCAGTCTGGGGGTGGGGAGGATGGGGTCCCTTCAGTACAGTCTGGACAAAGGACGATGCATCATTCTGGCAGCTGGTGCTCTGTCCAGTTGGAGCAGGCAATGAAGGGATGGGAGAGATGCTGAGGAGCTGGAGGAATGGGAGCAGTCAGCCAAGGGGAAGCATAAGAACATTGAGCTGGAGGAAGCTTTCCTTGTGAATGACAGAGTTCAGCTGCACCGGGCCCAACAATACAGACCAGATCTGGTTGACCCCCTGTTCCAGTAGATGGGAGCTGGCTGCAGAAAAACCTTTGGGACTGTCGAGGTCAACACACTGGCATTTCATTCACATTGTGACAGAGCTGCAGCGACATTCATTTAATGTATGTTCTGTTTTATCAGCTGGAATAAAAGCTCATGTTTGGAGTTGTCCAAATGATGCTTGGATGTAGTGTTCCCCGACAGGACAATGATAAGATACAAGTGTCCAATGAGAGAACGAGTTGTCCGTATGAAGGAGTGGCAGCCTTGCCATCTTTGTGCCATGAGCAGTGTAGTTTTGTGGCAACTGTGCCATTACCTTTGTGGTAAGGGTCATCCCTTCACTGCTAACACTTATTCAGTTGCACAGCAACCCTTTCCTATATGGTGCAGGTACAAGTGACACCAGTCTTTCAGAAGATATCTCGTGAGTGGTAAGTTATTCAGGGAACAGCATGTAGTAAGATTCAGATAGAATCTGACTTGAATGTCGTCAAAGGGCAGGGTGGGCAGTTAACGAGGTGAGTTTGTTAAGATACATAAAGAAATCTCAATGGGCCTTTCAAAAACTCCATGTAACTTCAACTTAGCCAAAAAAAAGACTCAGCTTTGTGTCTTTTTTACATTTATGTTTGAAATGATTCAATCAAAGTGTATGGACGATTTTATTTCCTAAGCCTAGAAACAAAGGATATAAATTATAAGGAATTCACCTACAGCAAGACATTTCTATTGGAGTTAAGTAGATTGTTATTTCATTGTGTTACAAGTTAGAGGCTATAGCTGGGTTGTACCTTCACTGATAATCCTGGATAATGGGTCTTGACTGTTCCCTGCCGCAGTGTGAGCATCTGAGGGGAGAATACAAATGTAGCTCTATCCTGAGAGACCATACCATCCTGTATGTGTAAACCTGTTAGGCCAACAGTACAGGACTCGAATACTGGCAAGGCCACTGATCAATGGGAAAGCAGCCTGAATGATTCAGATCGATGAAACCCTGTGTGGTGGCTCTCTCTCCTCTCTGGTATCAATGACAGCAGCTGCCATACCAGAATATGGTACAGATCATTGGCTTCTATTCTAGTAGGGAGCTACAGAACCTGCTGATGCAAATAATAGTACACAGGGTTAACACCATCAAACCTTGATGCTGACACCAAATTAAGAAGGCACTGCAAAAGAACATTAACAGTTTAGAAGAATGGACAGATTATGACAGATAGCATTCAATGCGAAGAAATGTAAATTTATATGTACTTGTGAAAAATATTGAAAAGAGGCACATTGTAATTGGTAAAACAAAATTATCATTATCCTGAGAGTTGTCTATTGTCTAGGAGCTATACAATGGTTACAAGAGCAGGTCTGAAGATAGGAATCCTGAAGGAGTTGACTCACCTCCCGACTCCCCAAAGATGCTACAAAGCACAAGTCAGGGTGTAATCTAATATTCCCCAATTTCTTGGATGAATGCACCTCTACAAACACCCAAGGAGCTTCACACCATCCAGGACAAAGCAGGTTGCTTGATTCACACCACATCCTTAAACATTGATTCTCTCCACCAACAATGGTCAGTAGCAGCATTGTGTACCATCTGCAAGATGCACAACAGAAATTCACCAACTTCCAAAACTGTTTATAATTTATATAAATGACTTGGATGAAAAGAGGGGAAAGTATGGCTGTTAGGTTTGCTGATATCAGGATAATAAGTAGGAAACTAAATTGTGTAGGACATGTAAGGATGATGCAGAGGAATATAATTAATGCAAATTGAGTAAAATGTGAATAATGCAAAATTATCCATTTTGGCAGGAAGAATAGAAAGGAAAAATGCTATTAAATTGGTGAGAGGTTGCGTAGTCCTTATGTGCAGATAGATGCTGAGATGCTGGTTCAGTCAGCAATTAGGAAAGCTAGCTGTATTTTGTTGCTTATTGTGAGGGGAATGTAATACAAAATTCAAGAGGTTGGGCTTCAGTTTTACAGGGCATTGGTGAGACCACAACTGTCTATAATGGATGTCTAAATTTTTAAGGAAGGATGCAAATGCATTGAAAGCAGTTCAGAGGAAGTTTACTCGACAAACACCTGGAATTTGCAGGTCACTTAATGAGGAAAGATTGGATAAGCTTGGCTTCTATCTGCTGGAGTTTAGACAAGTAAGAGGTTACTTGATTGAAATATATACAATCTTGAGGGGTCTTTACTGTGTGGACGTGGAGAGGCTGTTTCCTCTTATGGGGCGAATGTAGAACAAGGAATTATTGCTTAAATATCAAGGGACACTTATGTAAAACAGAGATAAGCTGAATTAGTCATAGTCATAGTGATGCACAGCACGGAAACAGACCCTTTGGTCCAACTCGTCCATGCAGACCAGGTATCCTGAATTCATCTAAACCCATTTGCCAGAATTTGGTCCATATCCCTCTAAACCATTCCCATTCATACACCCATCCTGATGCCTTTTAAATGTAATTGTTTTCTCACAGAGGATCGTAAGCATTTGGAACATTATTCTTGAAAGGAGTTGGGAGGCCGTGTAAGGGCTGTACAGGGTTAGGCCAATTTTGGAATATCATGTGCAATTCTGGTCCGTCTTCTATAAGAATAATGTTATGAAACTTGAAGGGGTTCAGAAAAGATTTACAAGGGTGCTGCCAGGGTTGGAGGGTTTGAGCTATAGGGAGAGGCTGAACAGGCTGGGGCTGTTTTCTCAGCCAAGAGGTTGAGGGGTGACCTTATAGAGGTTTGTTAAATCATGAGGAGCATTGATAAGATCTTTTCCGTGAGGTGTGGGAGTCCAGAATGAGAAGGCACAGATTTAGAGTGAGAGAGGAAAGATCTGAAAAGGACCCAGGAGGCAACATTTTCGTGCAGGGGGTGGTGTGTTTATGGAATGAGCTACCAGGGGATGTAGTGGAGGATGGTACAATTACAACATTTAAAAGGCATTTGGATGGGTTTATGAATAGGGAAGATTTATAGGGATATGGCCAAATGCTGGAAAATGGGACAAGATTAATTTAGGAATTTGGTCGGCATGGGTTGGACCAAAGTGTTTGTTTCTGTGCTGTACATCTCTATGACTCTAAGACTCTATTGTTTTACTGGCATGACACCAAGATTGTAATTATATTTAATGAGTTATAAATCTAATAAAGGAGGTATTTACTCCAACATCTTTATGTACTTCAGATTTTGCATGTGTCACATTTCCATTTTCAGATGCTGGACCTAAGGGGCAACTTTTTCACGCAGAGGGTTGTTCGTGTATGGAATGAGCTACCAGAGGACATTGTAGAGACTGGTACAATTACAACATTTAAAAGAGATCTGGATTGGTGTATAAATAGGCAGGGTTTAGAGGGATATGGGCCACCAACTGGCAAATGGGACTAGATTAATTTAGGATATCTGGTCAGCATGAACGAGTTGGACCGAAGGGTTTTTTCCATGCTGTATGTCTCTATGACTGTATAAACCTGCATCTAGAAAGACAAGGGCAGCAAATATGTGAGATCACCACAGGCAAGTTCACCTCTAAACTTCACACCATCCTAGCGAAGGAATATCTCACTGTTCCTTCAGTGTTGTTGGGTAAAATCATTGAAATCCCTCTTTAATGGTGGGCCTTCCTAAACTAAAAGGATTGCAGCTGTTCACAAAGGGAGTCTATCACTAATCTGCACAAGGACAACTAGGGATAGCCAATAAAAGTTAGCCGAGCCAGCATTGTCTATATCTCCAGAATGAAGAATAAGAAAAAAACAGAGGTGTGGGTAAACACAACAGATCATTAAAGGCGAACATATAGTTCAAAAGGTCAAAAAAGAAAACAAATATAATAATACACATTTCAGTGCCTCAAAATTCATTTGCGCTGATGAACTATGCAGATTGGCTTGTAGCTAGGTGATGGAATACCTCAGAGAAAAAAGCCCATTTGGAACTGCAACTGGTGTTTCTGCCTGAGGGAAGATTGTCAGCATGTGGATGACTGAATGTATTTTCCAAACAGAGAAATGGTTTAATGGTAAAAATATCAATTATTTAGCTGCAGGTATCCCTCATGAGCTCTCTTAGCAGATTTCTGGCAGCTCAGAACAGAGATTTCCTTTACACCATTTCCCACAATCATGACCTTGGCTCCACGAGGCCCTTGACTGGCGTCATCTAATTTAGCTGAGGCTGCAGACTGGGCCTGAAGGCGATCTTCATCTTATAGTTTCCTGTTACCTCTCCCTTTATATTTTATTGATATTGAGGGAGTCAGAAACTACAGTGCAGGAAATCACCAAATTGAGAAACAGTCAGAGGTGAGGTAATTCTGGAAGAAATGAGTAAGTAATAATTGGTTTAGAATTTGACATCCTGTAATTTGTCAGAGGAATCGAAACAGGAAGGTGAAATGTTCTACGTTTGGTACCCTGAGAATAAATGGGCCCACAGTAGACATTGGTCGAATGAATCATCATTTAACCATAATGAGGAAACTGGGAGAAGGAATAATGTGCAGCATGGTGTAAATCAAATCGTGGGAGGAAGGAGAATGGGGAGGATGTGGCCCATTGGTATTATCACTAAACTGTTAAACTAGAAATCCAGGTAATGATCTGGGGACCTGGGTTCAAATTCTATCATGGCAAATGGTGGAACTTGAACTCAATAAAAAAAAACTGGCATAATGATGATGACCATGAAGCCATTGTTGGAAAAACCCATCTGGTTCAATAATGTCCTGAAGAGGCAGCCTGACCTGGGACAGGGACACACCAGACTCACAATATGGTTGGTTCTTAGCTGCTCCCTGGGCAATTAAGGATAGGAAAATCAATGCTGTCCTCACTAGTGACATCCACACCATGAGTGAACTTACTTTTAAAAAGAGGAAACACAATTAGTAGCCTTGTCCATCGCAGTCTTTATAAAATAAAACTGAGTATAGCTTTAAGCTGTAATGGAGAGAAACTGTAGGGGAATCACAAACAGAAGTTGCTAGAAAAACTCAGCAGGTCTGGCAGCAAATGTGGAGAGAAATCAGAGTTAATGTTTGGGTCCAGTGATCCTTCTTCAGAACGGGGTTTTATAGTTCAGTTTTTATAGAGTAAGGGGTTACCAGTTGACAAGTGTGTTTTTGTGGCTGACGTATTACAATTACGTGTGCTGCAGGAGAAAACGTACTGTTTGTCATCAAGGAAGAAATTCAGATCTCTGAGAGCAGCTTTAGCAATGGAGGGGAAGGTGTACCCTGCAAGATCCAAGGGGATAGTGAGCTCAACAAGGTCAAAGTGATGAAAGGGCTTATAGGTAAAGCTAGAAAAATGAAGAATCCAAAGCTCTTGGGTAATGTTGTGAGGGAGGAGTTGGGAGCGATGAGATTCAAAATGTGAGATGATATCACCGGTTTCTCAGGCTTTTGATTATTTTCAGTTGCAGAACTTTCAGGAGGCGATCAATAACTATGTCCTCAAAAGCCTGGACAGGTTACAAACAATGTTAATGACAGTCATCTGCATTCCTGTGTTTCTTGGGACAGCTAAAAATGTTTGGAAGGCTGGTTTTAGGTAAAGCAGCCAGCAATTGTTTATTAGACCAATAGCAATAAGTCATCAGAGCCTTTCTTGCTTTGGGCCCTGTCTGTCTGTTAATGCTGGTGACTGGTTGCTGCAGTACATCTCTGGTTCTCCACATTCAGGTGGTGCCTCTCCGCAGCCATCCTGGCAATGGTGCAGACCCACAATTGGGTTGCCCTAGCATTTTGGTTAAGAAACTGAGTTGGTGTCAAGTAACCTGACCCCTCTGCAGTCATAGAGTCATACAGCATGGAAACAGACCCTACAGTCCAACCAGTCTACGGCAACATGAATCTCAAATGAAACTAGTCCCACCTACATGCTTTTGGCCCGTATCCAACCAAACATTCCTTATTCATGCACTTATCTAAATGTCTTTTAACCATTGTAACTATACCTGCATCCAACACATCCTTTGGCAGTTCATTCCGCACACAAACCACTGTGTAAAATAATTGCCCCTCACGTCTTTCTTAAATCTTTCTCTTCTCACCTTAGAAATATGACTGCTAGGATTGAAATTCCCCACGCTCAGGAAAAGGCATCTAGCATTCAACTTATCTATACACCTCATAATTTTAGAAACCACTCTAAGGTCACCCCTTACCCTCCGACACTCCAAAAAGGTCTCAGCCTCTCGCCATAACTCAAACCCTCCATTCCCAGCAACATGAAGTCTTGGAGTAACAGAGATGTACAGCATGGAAACAGACCCTTCAAACCAACTCGTCCATGCCGACCAGATACCCTAAATTAATCTAGTTCCATTTGCCAACACTTGGCACATATCCTTCTAAACCCTTCCTATTCACATACAATATTCAAATATTGTAATTGTACTGACCTCCATCATTTTATCTGGTAACTCATTTCGTACACGCACCACCCTCTACATGAAAAAGTTACCTCTCAGGTCCTTTTTCAATCTTACCCCTCCCACCTTCAACCGGTTGCTCTGGACGTCCCCACCCCAGGGAAAAGACCTCGTCTATTTATCCTGCCCATGCCCCTCGTGATTTTATAAATCTCTATCAGGTCACCCTTCAGCCTCTGATGCTCCAGGGGAAATAGTCCCAGCCTATTTAGCCTCTTCCCTTCAACCCTGGTAACATCATTGTAAATCTTTTCTGAACCCTTTCAAGTTTCAGAACATCCTTCTAATAGGAGAGAGACTTGAATTGTTCACAGTATTTCAAAAGTGGCCTAATCAATGTTCTGTACAGCCATTTTATGATCTCACAACTCCTATACTCAATGCACTGACCAATAAAGGAAAGCCTTCTTCACTATCCTAGCTACCTCGTAAATCTCTTCTGAATGCTCTCCAACTTAATAATATCCTTTCTATCACAGGGTGACCAGAACTGCACATGGTATTCTAGAAGAGGTCTCACTGATGTCCTGTACAACCTCAAAATGACGTCCCAACTCCTATACTCAAGAGTTCTGAGCAATGAAGGCAAGCGCGCTATGTGACTTCTTAATCACCCTATCTATATGTGGTGCAAACTTCAAAGAGTTATGTACCTGAATCCCTCGGTTTGTCTGTTCTTACCCCAAACCCTCTATTTTTAATTGAACAAGGCCTGCCTTTGTTTTTTTTTCATCTTTCCTCCCTGATTGCAACACCCACCTCCTCCTCCTGAAATGGCTGACCCAGTTGCTGACCGAGCAATCTCCTTGGCACCTGATATTGCCACATTGATGGGCCCGAATCTGTGGGCAGCTAGCAGTGGGGATGAGGTGTGCCCGTTTGTAGTGGGAAGTTTGCTAATTCAATTTAAGTGACCTTAAAATACCTCCTGACTTATCAATACCAGTGAGCTGCCCAACAGTTAACATGTGGCTCCAATATTGGGGAGTACCGACGTTAAGCAAAAATTGGCCATTGGCCACTAAGCCATTAGGAGAATTCTTTGGGGCACTTGTCTGATGCAAATAAGCCTTCACCAGCTCGAAATTCGAAATGGACGTCCTCAAAAATCAATTCCAGGATAAATGGCACTTCTGCCTACAGTTGAAAGAGCACTGTTATGGTGACTTGCACGTACAACAGTATTAAGGCAGAAGAATAAATTCTTGATGAATGGCTTGTACCCTTTCAATACTTTGAAGCTGCAATCTTGATCCAAGATGCTGCAAAAAGCTGTGCTTGCTTCACAAACAGAATTAAAATGAAAATCTCCCGCTGTAGCTGGCATCATATTCAACAAAGGCTCCATAGAAAAGCGAAAAGAAAATTCAAAGGAAGGCCAATGCTTGCATTAGGATTAGAAAGATGAATACATGTATAACAAAGCATAACAAAAAAAAATCCCCCTGAAACCTACTGCTTTCAAGCACAATAGTGGCTCAGTGATAAAACTCTTGCCTCAGAGTTAGACTGTTGGGCTTTGAGTTCAGGCATTGAAACTATAATCCAGGCTAACGTTTGATTGTGTTCTTGAAGAAGTGCTGCATTATTGAGATTTTTTATAGTGACATTGAGATAAATGATATGGACGCATATTAAAGATCCTATTTGGCACTATGTGAAAGAAGGGGAGGGAGTTTTCTCAATAGCCTTGACAGCATTCCTCCATTAGCCTACATCACCAAGAGATGATTGTATCACTTTGTTACTCTGTGGTACCTTGTTATGCATAAATCATGCAATTGCTTTCACAACCATGTCAAAACTCTGTCCTTAAATGTAAACATTTTAAGATTCTGTAAAGATGTGACAAAATACTCGTTCTTGCTTTTCTTTCTTATTCTATCGTAGACTTAAGAGTAGGTTTTGAAGGTTTTGAGAAGATTTACAGCTCTGTATGAGATTCTGGATGCAGGTTTGCTCGCTGAGCTGGAAGGTTTATTAACAGACATTTCATCACCATACTAGGTAATATCATCAGTGAGCCTCCGGTTGAAGCACTGGTGGTATGGTTTTGCAATTTAAAGGAAAGAATTTCAAAAGTCGAAAGAAGTCCATGAAATTCACAGACTGCACATTTCAACATCCTTTCATTTTACCATACAATTTATAAAGTCATAGAGTCATACAGCAAGAAACAGACCCCTCACCCGTGCCGACTAGACTATTCCCATTTGCCTGCATTTGGTCCCTATCCCTCTAAACCCTTCCTATTCACATACCCTATTTGCCTTTTGAATGTTGTAATTGTACCAGCCTCTGCCTCTTCATCTGGCTCCTCATGAGTTTATAAATGTCTATAAGGTCACCCCTCAGCCTCCGATGCTCTTGAAGAAAAAGCCCCAGCCTATTCATCCACTCCTTATAACTCAAACCTTCCAACCCTGGCAAAATCCTTGTACATTATTTCTGAACCCGCTGAAGCTTAACAATAGCTTTCTAATAGCAGGTAAACCAGAATTGTCTACAATATTCTAAAACTGACCTTACCACTGTTCTGTAAATCTGCAACATGATGTTCTCACCAATGAAGGCAAGCGTGGCAAATGCCTTCTTCACCACCCTGTCTATCTGAGACTCCACTTTCAAGGAACTATGCATCTGCACCCATACGTTCTGTTTGTCAACACACCCCAATGCTCTACCATTAACTCTACAATTCCTGCCAAGGTTTGCCTCACCAAAATGCAACACCTCACATTTATCAAAATTAAACTCCATTTGCCACTCCTTGACCCAATTGCCCATCTTATCAAGGTCCAGTTTTAAGCTCCTTCACTGTCCACTACACCACTTTTTTTGGTCTCATCTGCAAACTTAATAACCATTCCTCCTATATTCACATCCAAATCATTTATATAAAATGTCAAAAAGCAGTAGACTCAGCACTGATCCTTGCAGCACACCGCTGGTCACAGGCCTCCAGTCTGAAAAACAATCCTCTACTCTTTTAAACAAAAGATGTAAACGTAAAAGTCAAGACCCCCCCCCCAAACTCTGCGCCCATTGGACACTCCTGGGACAGAGATGAGGGCCTTGTCGGGGAGGCACTGGATGGCTCGGGTGGCCAACTGGAGGTGGATCGATGCTCTCATGGCCATCTGTGCTGGCGTCATCTTGCCCGCTCCTCCGGCATCCAGTGTGTCCCTGACTCTGGTCAGCCCTGCGTCCCGAGCTCTCTTCTCCCTTGATCAGTGTGAACTGTATTCGAGGAGGAAGCTATTCCTGAGCAGCAGCTCCCTGACGAGAGCCGTCACTCCTGTAGGGGGAGAGCTCCAGCATGTGCCGACCGTGCTCCGGACTGTGATCAGGTCTAGATGGAAGATGGGCAATTCCTGGAAAGAGACCCAAGACCGGGACCACTCCCCAAACAGGAACTGCATGTCGTAATGGAGGCCGTGCACCTGATCGAAGAAACACATCATCAGAACACATCACTGTGGAGGAGGCTCGACGTGGAGGTATGGCTGCAGAGTCTGAAGGCGGAAAGTTGCTCCGTGGGTGCGGAGGCACATCAGCACCTAACCACTCTGAACCACAGCAGTGACCCAGTGTTCCCTCTTGTCCTGCAAAAAAAACATGATGAGCTTTATCTGGATGATGGTGACAAAGCCAGCGGGAGGCACCGGAGTGACCAGCTGGTTTATGACCAGTACTCGTGACCCTAAGACAGCACCCGGAGTAGGGTTGTCCACCATGCCGGGCAAGTGGTCACCTTGGTTTCCAACTTGTGCCAATTGGCTGGCCAGGATTCCACGGCAGGGCAAAGATGGACTCCCAGGTACAGGGGGTGAGTGGGACTCCACATGAAGCACTGGAGCTCCTCCAGCAGGGGGTCCATCTGCCACAGACTGACCAGAAATCTGCAACACTTGCTCCAGTCGACCCTTGCAGAGGATGCTGCAGAGTAGGTGAACATGAGAAGCGTGTCGTCGGTGTACGCTGAAAGGATCACCTGCAGCCCCGGCCTGCACAGAGCCAAACCCAAAAGCTGCATACACAAGAGATGCAGGAAAGGCTGCACACAGAGAGATTATAAAGCTAGCCGGATTGGGTGGGGCAGCCCTGACCTACTCCCCACACAAAGGGCGGGGCATTGTGAGGGACATGTTAATCTTCACTAGGCGCTGCACGATAGTGTACAGAAGTCGGATCTGAGTGACAAGGTGTGTCCTGAACCTGAAACCTTACAGAATCCTGAACAGATACTTGTGATCCACTCTGTCAAATGTCTTTTCCTGATCAAGGGAGAGAAAGGAGCTCGACAGGCCAGCCCTCTGGAAGTAATGGATCATGTCCCGGACCAATTGGGTGTTTTCGTGGATGGTCTGTGGATTAGGGCTTCTCTGAGTGGATCATGTGGTCCAGTATGGTGCCAATGCAAGTCAAAAGTGCCAGACAAAGATTTTGTAGGCTGTGTGAGGAGGGAGACCATATGTCAATTCCTTCCCTAAGGATGTCCCAGAATGCCCTGAGCTACTCCATGGTCAGCCTGTCCAGTCCTGGGCACTTGCCCATGGAAAGATTGTCGAGGCTACAGGCCAGCTCCTCCCGGCACAGAGGAGCGTCAAGCCTCTTGGCACCCTCAGGGCTGACCTGCTGCATGTCCTCCCACAGAAAGCTGCGAGCTTCCTCGGATCCAGAGAGTAGACAGCCCTACAATAATCCCTCACTTGAGCTTTGATTCCCTCTGGATCCGAGACAAAGGATCCATCTTTGGCCAGCAGCACATGGAGCTGCTGAAGTATCCCATGCCTTTTTTTGTAGCGAGGAGAGGAAGGGGGAGCCAAAGTTGAGATCCCGAAGGAATTGGATCTACTCTCTCACGTAATTACTCCGGGACCAAATGAGATGCGGATCCTGGAGTGTGGCCTTCTTCTCTTTGTACACCCATTGCAGGGCTGACCCCCACATCGGGCAGACTGAGGTGCAACTCCAGGTCCAACCCCTTGATTCAGGATTTCCACCTGTTCATTCACGCCCCCCCCCCCCCCCCACCATTGCGTACTGCTGACAGAAGACATGGACGTGAGTCTTGCCCATTTCCCATCACAGCCTCAAGGAAGGGAAGCTGGTCTAGAACAGACGAAAGGAGTCCTGGAACCGCTCGTCATCCAGCAGCAGGTTGTTATACGGCCAGTAGGCCAACCTCACCCTAATGCTGAACAGAATGAGCTCCGCCCATCAGGTTGTGATTGGAGGACAGCCTGCCCTCATATGCACGTTGACCCTCAAGATCTCCATCTGGTAAAAAGGGGTAAACAAGATTGATAACCCCACCAGAATTGGAGGTCAGATGATTCATGAAGACCCATCCCTGCTTCTCCAGGAGCCACGTAGCTTCATCGCCTGAAACAGTATGGGTTACCATTCCCTGAGGAGTGAGAGGATACTAGGCCTTCCTGCTGCTGTTGATGTTGGGGCTACTAGCTATGGACAATTTCATGGCTGCAGCATGTATCACCATCACCAGTCAGAACAACTTCCTGAGCAGGGGGGAGGGAATCGTTTATCCCCTCCACTCCCTGAGGACACTGCAAAGGAAACCTTGGCACCGCTGCCTCATGTTCATGCCCACCCCCAGGACTGGTAATAGCTGCTGGGCAGATGTGACCAGAAGCAATAGAAAATTCCACCAGTCCATGGCCATCTGGACTCTGACTTGGTGACTGAGTGCCACTGGAGTGTCCTGGAGCCCCTCCAGGGGAATGGGGGGACCTTGTCTGCAAACATTACATTTCCCTCTGCCTCGTCTAACTCAGCAGTGGGCACAACCGATGTCCTGCCCTCCTCCAGGTCATCGCCTTTCACCCAGACCTCTGTCCACTCTCTGTATCGAGAGCAGGGGGTCACTAGTTGGACCCACCCCTGCCCAAGCCCCACTCCCAGGGTTGACAGCAGGCAGATCTTTTGCAGGTATCTCCAGTTGTTTGACTATATTAGCCACAGCTAAAACATTGACTAAGGTGTTGGGCCTCGTAGGTAGCAGTACTTCAGAATCGAGCTGTACTGTCAGCGCTGGGTCACCCTTCATGTTTGGGAAAAGATCCCCAGTCAGGGTCCGATGTGAAGGCTTGTGAGGAGTGAGGGAGGCCTGTTACCATCCAGGCTGCCCTCAGGGTAACTATCCCCACCGCAGCCTCCTCGCAATCTCCCCAGCCCAGTCAACATAGGCAACACCTCAAGGCCTTCCATTTCTCATGGCTTATAGGAGACCACAATAGCCACACCCACCTCAACCGCCGAGCTACTTGGCCCAGTTACAGGATCTGCAGGGACAACTTCATGACCCCCTCCCCAAGTGAGGAAAGACAGGGGTTTTCAGAGGAAGCTACCACCTCAGCCCTGGGGGATGCTACTCCCTCAGCCCCTGGGGTGGTGGTGTTCGTACCAGACTCCCCTACTCATCCTTCCCACCCCGATGAGTCGCATCTTTTTTGAGGGTGTTTGAACAAGGAACACATCCATCTCTCTGCTGTACCCTCCTTGTACCCTCCCCCTACCCAACTCTCCTTGTCCTCAACCTTCCTCCCTCCCTCCGTTTTCTCTCCGGACATGCAAGGGGCTACAGGGAACTGAAGGCACTATGTGTTCACTTGCCCAGTCATCATCGATGGCCCCAGGATGGGGTCCAAATCCCCCACTGTCTCGGCGGGCCCGCGGTCGTTACCTTCCAGAAGGTGACCCACCCCAGTCTGGGGGCTGAGGGTCTCAGGGCCATCCGGAGAATCCTCCTGGTGGGAGGTCCCTAAGTGTTTAACCCCTTCTCCTTGCGGATACTCTCCCCCAGCCCCTCCAGCAAAGGATGGGGGGGGGCAGCGTGGGAAGTGTATAAGTGCCAGCTGTGGCTGCTTGGGTGTTGGCAGGAGCTGTAGAGAGAGAGGGTGGTTCCACCTCCTTACAGACATGACATCACACACCCTCTGCCAACCAGACCACCTGGTATCATCGCCCTCATGGTTAACAGTAAATACATCTTCCAGGACCCTGTCCCTGGCCAGGTAGATGGAGAGCTGTCGTGGGAAGGGGTAAGGGTGTCTCAGAAGGGCCTCCTTCAGACTGAGCAACAATGTCACCTCCCCAAGCTGGCAGAGATGGGCCAGAAGGGGTTCTGATGGCACATAGGGAGTGATGTTCGATAAAGTGACCCCCCTGAGCAACAACCACCAGAGGGTCATTTCATAGAAAATAGAGAACACTGGAGGCTTGGGGTCATTTCTTTTTACGAACACAACATAGGTGCTCTCAAAATTGTCGCCCACTCTGTTTTCATAGAATCCTACAGTGTGGAAACAGGCCCTTCAGCCCAACAAGTCCACATCGACCCTCTGAAGAGTAACCCACCCAGACCTGTTTCCCTACTCTATTAGTTGACGTTTACCCTAGTCGAAAGGCAAGATCGCCCCACTGACAAGCCCCTTCTCCAGAGCATGGCTCACTGCCCAGTCAATCTTCAGGAAGAACCCCACCTTTCCGTACATCATTGATGCAGCAATGATGGGGGTAGGGATGGTGTCCAACTCGCCCCAGGAAGGCCGCTATGCATACCTCCACGGCCATCTTGGGGTCAGTGTAAGACTTCACCCCAAGCTTTCCAGTCAGATAAGTAAAGGCAATGAGGTGGCCCCTGGAGGATTGGGATGCAACACCCCACCCCCATGTAGGAATGAGCTGGCTCTGCCCCAGATGTCATTTTAGAGGGGTCCACTGTTACCATCCTCTCCTCTGCCAACCAGGACCTCCACCATCCCTCATACAAATAGTACAATGCAAAATGACAAAGTTTCCTTAGGCCTTACCTGCAAGTCCAGTCATCCCAGCCACTCCTGCTCACCCCACAAGTCCTACACAACAGTTCCCCACTGTCCAAAGGCAGCAGTCACTGGTAGCAATTGATGATAGTATGGGCCACAGTCACAAAGTAGTAACAAAGAGAGGGCTCAGGCTTCAAACAGTCCCAGGCCCTAGGCCCCAGGATTCAGACCACAGCCACTCACAGGCAAGTGCTCAGGCCCCAAGCTGTCAACATCTAGAGCCAAATCCCCCCAACTGAAGGAAAAACTTCAGGCTTTGGGATCCAACCCCACCTGGGCACCGATTGAGTAGAAATCCATGCCACCAGGTTTCTGAGGGCAGCAGTAACAACAGAGAGTTGCTCCAGGCCTCAATTCAGTGGTGGCAGGAACAGTGGTTTGTCCCAGTCACATGTGTTCTTGCTGTTAGTATTTAATTCACCGAGGGGGGACACAGGCCACCAGCTCCCAAAGGCTGCAGCAGCAGCAGCACAGTCCCAAGCTTGAGACCATCCTAGCAGGTAGGCTTCAGCACCCAAAGTCCTAGGCTGTTGCCCCAATCAGCAGCAGCTCCTCCCAGTACAGCAGGTGTTTCCACTTCACTCTCCAATCTCCAACTGATGCAGGTAACAGAGTGCGAACTCCCAATATACTGCTCTCCACAGGAGAACAACCCTCCACCACTACCCTCTGTCTCTGACCTTCAAGTCAATTTTGTATCCAGTTAGCTAGCTCTCTCAGATACAATGTGATCTAATCTTGCATGCGGAATCTTGTCAAATGCTCTGCTGAGGTTCATACAGACAACGTTTACCATTCTGACTTCATCAACCTTCTTTGTCACTTCTTCAAAAAACTCAATCGATTTTCCACGCAAAAAACTCATGTTGACTATTCTTAATTAGTCCTTGTCTTTCCAAATGCATGTTTATCCTGTCCCTGAGAATCCCCTCAAACAACCTACCCACCACTAACCTAATGCTCACCAGTCTGTAGGTCCCTGGCTTTTCCTTACAGCCTCCCTTAAATAGTGGCACCGCATTAGCCAACTTCCATTCTTCCCACACCTCAACCATGGCTGTCGATGGTACAGATATCTCCACAAGGGGCCTAACAATCTCTTCCCTAGTGTCCCACAAAGTTGTAGGAAGCACCTGATCCGGTCCTGGGGATTTATCTACCTTTATTCATTTTAAGACACTCAGCACCTCCTCTACTGTAATGTGGACTCTTTTCAAGACATCACTATGTATTTCCCCAAGTCCTCTAGTTTCCATGTCCTTCTCCATCAATAAGTATTGATGCAAAATGTTCATTTAGTATCTTATCCATCTCCTGTGATACCACATATAGACAACCACATTGATCTTTGACGGATCTTTTTCTCTCCCCAGTTACTCTTTTGCCCTTAATGTAGTAATAGAATCTCTTTGGATTCATTTCCTGAAGGAAGGTTTTGAACCTTGTCCTGTCAAGAACTCTGGGCTGGTAGAACTGAGGTAAACCCTGGTCAAGTCATTTACAAACACCCTGGATATTCTGGGAAGGTGGTTTACATTTGGCATTGATCACCAGCCAAATCAAACTACATGGTGAACATTGTTTCCCATAGTCATACTGTCCAATTTTAAAGGTCTGTTAAAACAAACCTCTACTCTTACAGTCTCATGAGTACTTACAGTCATAGAGATGTACAGCATGGAAACAGACCCTTCGGTCCAATTCGTCCATGCCGACCAAATATCCCAACTTAATCTAGTCCCACCTGCCAGCACCCGACCCATATCCCTCCAAATGCTTCCTATTCATATACCCATCCAGATGCCTTTTAAATTCTATCATTGTACCAGCCTCCACCCCTTCCTCTGGCAGCCCATCCCACCCTCAGTGTGAAAAATTTGCCCCTTAGGTCTTTTTTATATCTTTCCCCTCTCACAGTAAGCCTATGCCCTCTAGTTCTGGACTCCCCCACCCCAGGGAAAAGACCTTGTCTACCTGTTCTCCTTTTTATCTCGCATTCAGAGACCAATGCCTATTAGTTTTGGAATTGCCTGACCAATGGGCCATGGCTAAGGACAACAAATAATGTTGTCTTTGTTTCTCTGTGAAACGAAGAGCAAGGCAAAATGATGTCTTAGTGAAAACTATAATCTGTTCATTCAAGTATAAAATAAATCAGATCTGCAGTTGTGCCTTATCTTAATAGAATGGTTGCAGATGTCCTTTCACAAAACAAGGAGACATATATCTGTATTTTTTAGTGCAAAGCGAGTGAATTATAAGTTACAATATCTTTTCTTTCACTGCTTTTTGCATCCAGCAGAGCATTCTTTGTTATTAAATGCTGATTTTTTTTTTCAAAATGGATATATTTTTACTCTGACTCTTCTTCAGTACAAGAGGTTTGGGAGCAAGTCTGGAGACTGGGGCAAGGGGCTTGTGCTATTCCAATCCTATCAGACAATGGTACCCTGCTAGGATGTGCAGAGACTGTACCTAATGTCTTTTTCACATGGTTTCTGAAGTGTGGCTTAATTGGTCTCCAGCTCGGAGTGATAATAATGTTGCTGAGACAAGAGGAGTCAGGGCCTCTGGGAGGGATGCCAGAATAATGAATATAAACATTAGGTGAGCTTCCCACAGTCAAAAGACGTACAGGTTAGGTTGTTTGGCCGTGCTAAGTTGCCCAAAGGAATTTGCAAGCAAAGTGTGTAAGCTATGGGAAATGATAGGTTACATTGATAGGGTAGGGGGGCAGATTTGGTGGGAGGCTCTTCAGAGGGTCAGTGTGGACTCAATGGGCTGAATGGCCTGTTTCCACTGTTAGCGCGGATGAAATTATCTCAGTCCGAGCCCAGAGTGCGGTTCGACAATCGGTAACTTTATTGATGTATTTAACGCCGGCGGAGACCAACCGAGGTCCGAATCTCGATCGCTCTAACGCTTCCCGCGCGATGTTACAAGTTATATTCTTCATGAGTCAGGCTGTAGGAGATTGGGTATGAATGAGTGTGAATGGTGGCAATCATGGCTGGAGTATGTGTGAATGTCAAGCTTCCTGCCGTCCTCGGAGAGTCGGCAGCATACACAAAAGGTGTGCTGTTTATCTTTATGTAAATGGGTCCGGGTGCTATCTGCTTGTCTCTCCATGTGGTCTGGAGGCTAGCACCCCCCTTTGTTACTTCCAAAGTGCCTGTTAGGTTCATCCTGTTTGTTTGGTGTTTGCCTTTTGTGTAGGACTGTTTTGCATGATCAGGTTATGGGTGTGTGTCAGTTGGAACCTTGACGAGATTATAAGGTGGGTTTCGATCTGTGAGTCATGACCATTGTCTGGAGTCCTGACTAGTGTCTGGTCCGGTGTGTATTCGGATCTGTCTTTGGGCCCCTTTCTCCCGATCATGTGGTCGGGCTGGCAGCTGCTGTTTTAAAATGAATACTGTTTGCTTTAAAATGGATGCTGCTGGTTTTCCCGACGTGGGCCTTGCTCCACGGTAAACACGGGGCAGTTTATACCCGCCTTCACCACATAATAGGGATTCAATGACTCTATGAATGGCTAAGCAGTGTTAAGTTAGAGACAAATAAAATTGCAGATACAAGCAGGACACTAAAGAACACAGCAACCACAGGAGGTGAGAAGTCAATGTTTCAGGTGTAACCCTTCTTCAGGTCTAGGGGTGGGTGTAAGGGGAGCTGCAGATAAAGGGGGTGGGTGATGGGGGATGCAGGTGGTGAAGTTGGGATAGCTAAACAGGTAGCGGGTACGACCTGGTCGAAAACTCAGGGCACATGTCACCGAACATCTCAGCTGGGCCGACAGGGGCTGACCCTACTTCCCAGTCACCTCCCATTTTCATTCCCCTTCCCACTCCCTTTCCCACATGACCATCCTCGGCCTCCTTCATTGCCAGAGCAAGTCAGACCGCAAGTTGGAGGAACAACACCTCATCTTCCACCTACAGTCCAGACAACTCAACTTTGAGTTCTCCAATTTCAAATAACCTCCCTTCCCATCCTCTGACTCCCTTTCCAGTCCCTTCCCTCCCCTTCATTCCTCTGATTGATCCTTTCTTCCAGCTACCAATTGGATTCATTCCTCCCATCAACCAACCAGGTCATACCCTCTACTTGTGTGTGGCAATCCCTACCTCACCACCCCACAACACCTCTCCCCCAGCTCCCTTTATCTGCAGCTCCCCTTACACCCACTTTCAGTCTTGAAAAAGGGTTACACTTGAAATGTTGACATCTCCACCTCCTGATGCTGCCTGACTTGTTGTATTTTTCCAGCCTCCTTCTTGTCTACCTAAGCAGTATTGAGTGGCCATATGACCTACTTCTCACAAACCTTGAAGACCTATTTGAGATTCTGTTTCTTATGTCCTTAAGGGCCACTCCTTTTCCTGCATCATTTAGCCAAACACTGGCCAGTAAAATCATGCACTGCATATGGTAAGGGATGTGAGGTACATAAAGAAACAAACAAACATGAAAGCTAACTTGGGATGGTCTGGGACACAGTTCAGTCACAGAGTCACACAGCACAGAAACAGACCCTTCAATCCAACTTGTCCATGCCAGCCAGATATCCTAAACTGATCTATTCCCATTTGCCCATGTTTGTCCCACATCTCTTTCCTATTCATGTGCTTGTTCAACTGTCTTTTAAACGTTGTAAATGTGCCTGTCTCTACCACTTCTTCTGGCAGCTCACTCCATACACACAACACCATCTGTGTGAAAAGGTTGCCCCTTTTAAATCGTTCCTGCCTCACCTTAAATCTATACCCCCCCTAGTTTTGAACTCCCCTTCACTTGGAAAAATACCTTGGCTATTCACTTTATCTATGTCATCCCTCAACTTCTGAGAATATAGTGCCAGCCTGTCCAACCTCTCCTTATAACTCAACCTCCTCCAGTCCTGGCAACATGCTTGTTAACTTTTTCTGTGCCCTTTCTAGTTTAACAACATTTTTCCTCTAGCAGGATGACCAGAATTGTATGCAGAATTCTAAAAGTCGTCTTACCTGTACAGCCGCAACATGACGTCCCAACTCCTCTACGCAAAGCTCTGACCAATGAAGGCAAGTGTGCCAAATGTCTTCTTCACCACCCTGTTGACCTGGGACTCCCCTTTATAGGAGCTACGCACCCCGAGGCAAGAACATCTAAAACTTAAAAATTATGTTGCTCAGCAAACACAGGTTGTCTATATAGTTTGTCATCCTGAGTTTCTACTTTAAACCTGGTATGGGTTAGTGAAATCAAAAGGAAGAATGCCCTTGGAAATGTTTGCGGTATTGAATTGTCTGATCCAAAGTACACACCTTCTTCTTTCGGCTTTTGACGTTTTGAGGATTTTGACCTTTGGAAAGTGAAGAAGAGCTTACATTTTTATGGATAGTGACAGATGATCCATACATGATTGAACGACCTGGAAGCAGATTTCACTGCCTTGATTCCCATTCTTGCTGTCTCCATTTTAATCCATTGTCACGACAGGTCAGTGAATACTGACTGCCCTCTGAATGCCACAAAGCAGTGGCCACTTGAGTTTAGCCAGTGGATGTTGGCATACGTTTTGATTGCAACAATGAAGACACGACATCCCTGTAGCCTACAGGTAACTAACCCCATGAGGAACTGTGATGGTGTTACATCCTTTCCTATTCGCTATGGCTCAGTTTACACCAAGAATAGTAAGGATCTGAATCACTGAATGACCGTGATATCAGTTCAACTTATAACCTCACACAAGCTACAGGAGAATGTGGGATCAGAAGGCTGTGAACTATCAGCTTGATGGATTGAGCTTAGTATTTCCAGCCTTGTGGAGTCTGCTGTCCTTAAGGTAATTATGGGTAAATGTGGCGCAAATTAGTTTTAGTCTATCCAGGGATAGCTTGATAGAGAACTGTGCTTCTAGAATTTTGCTGATTGTCTTTAGGAGTCAGTGAGTTTATCCAAAACTTGGCTCAGACTTTTTTTTTGTCTGATGTGTTTTACCTTCCTGAAGAACTAATGGTGTGACATAGTGATATATGTCAGAAGTCACATGGCACCAAGTAAAAGTCCAACAGGTTTATTTGAAATCACAAGCTTTCAGAGCACTGATCCGATTTCAAATAAACCTGTTGGACTATAACCTGGTATCATGTGACTTCTAATCTTGTCCACCCCAGTCTAGCAGCCGTAATCTCCACCTCATGGTGATATGCAACAATAGCCCTTTCGCATTTCCAAGTCTTGTCATTTCGCTTGATGCTGATAGATTTTGGTGCCAGGACCCAAAAGGAACTAGGCAGCAGGTTCCCAGCCCCAACTGTGCTACAGGTCACATTTTGCTCATTTGACGACCATTAGACCATTTGACCACTTTTCTACACACACACACAATTGATAGGCAGATCTTCAAAAGCATTTGATCTCTGTCCAAGTAAAAAAGCCTTGAATTTATATATCACCTATACAGCCTCAAAGTGCCCTGAACTGCTTCATATTAAATGAAGTAGAGTTTGAGACATCATCACTGTCAAAATGTGAGAAACGCAGCTTCCAATTTTCACACAGCAAGCTCCCACAACTGGCAATGAAATTCGTGATTAGGCCGTCTGTTTCTAGATACTGGTTGATACGTGTCCCCTGCGCTTGTTCAATTAGTCTCCAGGATTCTTAGATGTCTGCTTGACAGGACAAAGTCAGAAGTCACATGACCCCAAGTTACAGCCCAACTGGTTTATCTGAAGTCTCAGGCTTTCGGAGCACTGCCACTTTGTCAGATGAGGTTGTGGGAAGCACACAGGCACAGAATTTACAGGCAAAGAGATCACTGCAAGATAATTCTAGATAATTCTCGCAGCACCCTGAAAGCTTGTGATTTCAAATAAACCAGTTGGACCCAAAACCTGGTGTCACGTGACTTCTGACCTTGTTCATCCCAGTCCAACACCAGCACCTCCACATCATGGTGATGTACAACACTGTTCTGTCCTCTCCACACGGTCATCTTTGATGGACCTTATTGCTCTTTATCAGCTTGCCTTACGAATGCATCACAAATGTGTGATCCGCCATTCATTCTGGTTTTGTTGCAGGAGTTTCCAGGGGCAGGAATCATTGTTAGCTGACACATAAACTTTCAAATATTCACCAGCTATTGAAATAATTGTTCCCTAACAGTCAACCAGAAAATATCTATTTGTTGTATACCTTAGGCAAGGTATAAGTGTCAATAGCTTGGGAAACCAAGTGTATAACAAAGAAATTGCAAAGCATGTATCTGTAGCAAGATTACAATTTAAGCTTAGTATTAAAATATTACGATGATGGTTGGATTTACGCAGTTACATAAAATTTTACATTTATTATATTTACCTTGATAAATAAGCTCAGCAAAATAGATCTGCTATTTATGAATCCAAGTTGATGGAAATAAAGCCTTGGTTTATTGTCCCTAGTGTGTTTTTTTTACAAAGAAATAAACAATAGTTTTTTTTTCATGCAGAGGGTGGCTGTTACATTCTTCACCGAAACCCCAAAGATTTACTTGCATACATAATTACTGTGTTTTCCAGCACAAATTAGGCTCATTAATTCCAGTCACCTTGGGGCAGGGATGATGCATAGCGAAGGCTCAGCGTTAAAGTTCGGTGACCTTGGTGGATGGTTACAAGTTAGAATAAGTAATGATAATTGAACACTTCCCTGTGCATAAGAATTGATGCAAACTAGAAAGATCATGAGAATCAATAAAAGCCTCTTTCTTTTCAATTTGTCATTCCACTTGGTCTGCTGTTTCTCACCTCACCACCACCTACCACCTTCCAGTCAAATTCCGTCTTTCACCAAGAGCACAACTATCTGCCTCCTGAGCCAACATTCCCTGCCCACTTCCATGGTGTCCCATTCCAACTCATCACTTTGTGTGCAATCATTCCCACTCTGTTTCCTTTCGTATTTCTAACTTCCGAATTTTGATGCCCCCCCCCCCCAGTGTTTAATTCTGAACCAGTTAGACTGAATGGGACAATATGCTTGTTCAGAAATACTTATTTGCTTAATGCAAAGATGTAAAGCACATGCTTAATATTTCCTTCTAGAGAAACGCTAACTTACTTGCTACTTGCGGCCTCCCTCGTTTGACGCCGTTGGCAGTGAGACGGCTGTGAGTTTTGCAAGTCTCCAAAGCATTAAGTCACCAAGGACAGCTTTTACAAATGCCCTCAGCAATTCCACAGCACTTGGCAGTCAACTAAACAATTGTCTTTCCAGTTTTCCTTTTTTGTTCCATTTTCCAAAGCATCAGTACCACTCTGATCTGTCCTAGTGCCACTGGTATATCTCCTGTAACTGTTTCTGCCTCTGATCTCATATAATTATATTAGCCCCAATCTCTATTGTTGCCCAGCTACTGTTCCTCTACTAGGTGAAAGTGAGGACTGCAGATGCTGGAGATGAGAGTCAAGAGTGTGGTGCTGGAAAAGCACAGCAGGTCAGGCAGCCTGATGAAGGGCTTCTGCCCAAAACATCAATTTTTCTGCTCCTCGGATGCTGCTATGCTTTTCCAGCACTATACTCTTGACTACTATTCCTCTACTATCTACTTCTCCAACATAATCATCTGTATTGGCTATTTTTCATAACTTTTACACAGGATGTGATTATCACTGGCAGCATCAGCATTAATTCAAAGAATCCCTATAGCATGGAAAGAAGCCAATTCACACCAAGTCTGCACCAACCCTCTGAAGAGTATCCCACCCAGTTCTAGCCACCTACCTTATCTCTGTAATCCACACAGATGAGGGGAGAATGTGCAAACTCCATACAGACAGTTGCCAAAGGGTGGAATCGAACCTGGGACCTTGGTGCTGTGAGGTAGCAGCACTAACCACTGAGCCACCACCCTTGCCAATTCACAAAAATGAAAAAGAATATTCCTAAGAAGAAGGCAGTGGGCTGCTTTCCTGAACCATCACAGTCCCTGAAGTGAAGTAACTGCACAATGCTGTTAAATAGCTGATTTTGTTTCACAAGGCAGTTAGTCTCTGAAAGACATTACAAGATAAACTTCACCCATCCGTGTATATTAAGGACCATTCCTGAGAAGAAACTACCAATTCTTAATTGTCTATAGGTAGTATAGCAGAAAGTTTCAGTAACAGTAATGTAACCTTAGTCTTAAACATTGCCTAATGACTTATGGAGGACAAGTTTATCTCAGATGAAATATACAAGCTTATAAGTACTGTATAATAATCATATATTTTTGTCAAAATCAATCCTAACTTCAACCATAGACTTTCTATGGGCATCCTTCCTTACTTGGTATCAGTAAATTAAGCCCAATACCAAACAGAAGGATTGGTGGAAATGAATCTACCTGAAGAATTGCAGATGACTCCGGTGGACATGATTACAGAATATAGCAAGTTTCAGAATTTTGACCAATTGATAAGGGAAAGAAATGTTGTAAAAGAGTTCTAAGTCAGGATGGTGCATGGCTCAGAGAGGAAACTTGCAGGCTGTGATGTTTCCTCTTCTTTTTGGGTGGTAACGATACTATGTTTGCGAGGTGTTCCAAAAGAAGGTTTGGTGAGTTGCTGTGGAGGTGTCTTGTAGAACGACGATAACTGACAAACTGTCCTGGACGTCCCATGTAGATGCAATGGTCAAGAAGGCATAACAACACCTCTTCTTCCTCAGAAGGCTAACAAAATTTGACATGTCCATAAGGACCCTCACCAACCTCTACAGATACACCATAGAAATCATTCTCTTCGCGTACATAACGGCCTGATGAGGCAAATGAGCCCAGGACTGTAAGAAACTACAGAAAGCTGTGTGCACAGCCTAGTCCATCACATGAGCCAACCTCCCATCCATTTACACTTCTCGGTGCTGTAGAAAGACTGCCAACATCATCAAAGACCCCTCCCACTTTGGTAATACTCTCTTCCAACCTCTTTTGTCAGGCAGAACACACACACACACACCCTTCTTCCCTGTCGTTATTATACTGCTGAGTGGACCTCTCTAACTTCAAATAATGTTGGTCTTGCTAATGATGGTCTTGATTTGTGTGCCTCCTGTGCTGCCATAACCTTGTCGGCCTTGCTCTATCTAAGTACCCTAGGACCTGTTTGTTCTGGTTTGCTATGATCTGCCTGGACTGCTTGCAAAACAAAGCTTTTCTCTGCACCTAGGTACATCTGACGGCAATACATCAAATCAAATCAATAGAGGCATACATTGTTGCCATACTGCATCAGAGTTAGAGGGAGTCAATGTTATGTACTGGTTAGATTAGGGGGCTACAAGTCAAACATATATATTTCCAGCAATAAATGCTTTAAAAGTGGATAAAGATCTGTTCCAGATCCATCCTTCACTATTTGATTCTCTTCATCATAATATAACAACAGGCAATAAAACTAAAATTAAGAAAAAACCTTTTAGACTGAAAAATATTCTTATTGTAGAAAATGGCAGAAGGTAAGAGTAATTTGTCAGAGTATGATTAAGGTACATGTTCTAGATGACTAACTGATATGACAATGAAGGAATATGGGTACGAATTGCAACCCTTCTATTTCCATTTTCCAGAGGCCCAGCAGTGCCACACAAAAGCCAATAATATTTTCTGCTCTGTGAGTGTTGGCAGTGCCACCATCTTCTTTCCGCTCACACCTTGTGCTCACTCTGTTGCTGCCCCACATCCCACCAAGGCTCATGATCTAATGCTCTCACCTGTGCAAGCAGCATCACCTCTCGTTCTCTCTCACCCTCTCTAATCTCCCAGACTGCTATCCCTCCATGCCTGTGCCGTCTACTTGGGATACCTCACAGTGCCAGCAGTAACACTGCCAGCCATTTTTATTTCACTCAATCCCTCCCTTTGTCTCATTTTAGGAGAACATAGCCCACAACAGGGCAAAAAAAGCCAGGAAGCTGTGTCTGAAATTTATCTGCTCACCCTTTGGAAGAGAAAATTCTTGCCCTGCAACTGTTCAAGTGACAATGCTGAAACCTCCATGTCCGGGGAACCAATGAAAAATCATTCTCCATAACTGTGCGGCTCTCCCATGATGGCTGTGATGAATATACTCTGCACACTCCTGAATCTACCCCTTTTGCGTGACTCATTTTCTCTTTTGTCTTCTGCAGGCGCCAGTGGAATCCTCACAATCTCTACCTACAAACAGGTGGTCCCACTAGACTCCCCATCTGTACCCCCAAGGATGGATCCGTTCATGGATCCCTCAGAGGGTATACCAGGGAGGCTGCCTCCTGCGCCCTCCACCAACTCAGAGACTGACATCTCCAAGGCTACATCAGCTAGAGTAGAGTCAGCTCCATACCCTGTGAGCAGGTCACTGCCATGTCTTTATAGCTGGTCGAGGAAGAAATACCTCAAGTCACTGGCAATCGGAGATGAAGCACCTTGCTCAGCCCCTTGTTGTCAGTAATGAACAAGCTCATACAAATGTGTGTATCGTGCACAGAAGCAGGAGGCAGTTTCTGATGTGTTGCTAAAGAGCAGCATATTGTAAGTGGATCAGAAATGTGGTGACTGCCATCCAAGATGGAGATCCAGAGAAGGAAGCAATGAACTGGAGTTGAAAGACAGCTGCTCATGCCCTGAACTGTCTAGTTTCTATTTGGCTGGTGGCAAAATGGGAAACTACTTGTCAATGAGGCGTGATTTGGTCATAATGGGATAATAATGCACTCGAATGGATGCAAATAGGCCTCTTGCTGCTCACTATTGAGATTCCCATCTCACCAATTTAGACTTGGTTGGAGAATTAGGCTCTCTTCTCTCTGTGCTGAGAATCTCAATTCTGCCATCTCACCCTATCTTCCTCATTGACTCATTAACATCTAAAGATAATAGTCTCTGCATGAATCAGTAATGATCCAATGGATGGGTTTCTCATATTCCTGCTCCTGACTAAACAGGGATTATTTTTCCCACTGGTGGGAGTGATCTGTGTGGTGTCCCCTGAGATATTAGGTACATGCCTACCTGTTCTGGTCGTCTGCAGCAACTCCCAGTCTCTGACTCAATGAATGAAGATACATTTAAAGTTATGGAATTGCAGCTTAGCAATTACACTCAGGAGCCTCTGAAAGGTAGAAGAAAATTAGCTAGTTTTCCTGTTCCTGAGGGATATCCAGTGACTCCTCCTGAAAGTCTGTATGCATGTAGTACTTTCTGTGCTTTAGATTATAGAACATAAAACAGCACAGCACAATACAAGTCCTTCAGCCCTCGATGTTGTGCCGACCTTTTATCCTATCCTATGATCAACTAACCTACATTGTACTATCATCCATATACCTATCCAAGAGTCGCTTAAATGTCCCTCATGTATCTGACTCTACTACCACTGCTGGCAGTGCATTCCATTCACCCACCATGACTAGGGTTTGGTGTTCAGCCTGATGGTGCACTCCATGCTTGAGGCTGATTGTTTTTCAAGGTCTGGAGATTCCTAGATTACCTGCTTTGGAAGAGTCGGTGTTGTCTGGGGTGGACAAAGTTAAAAATCACAAAACACAAATTATAGTCCAACGGGTTTATTTGGAGGCGCTAGCTTTCGAAACACTGCTTCTTTATCAAGTATTTGTGGAGCAGAATCATACAACTCAGAATTTATAGCAACAGGATAGCCGTGTCATGGAATGTAATATTAAACAGATTTAGCTTGAGTCTTTCATCTTTTAGAATGATCATGTTAGTTTTGATTTGGTGGCATAAGTGTTGGACTGGAGTGTACAAAGTTAACACCAAGTTATAATTCAACACATTTATTTGGAAGCAATAGCTTTCAGAGTGCTGTTCCTTCATCAGGTGGTTGTGGAGTATAAGATTGTAAGACACAGAATTTATAGCAAAAGTTTACAGTGTGATGTAACTGAAATTATATATTGAAAAATACCTAGATTATTTGTTAAGTCTCTCATTGTTTAGAATGGGCATGTTGGTTTCAGTTCTTTCAATTGATACTATTTCTAAAGAAGGATTTACAAAATTTTACATGGATTCATGCAGTTTTTGAGCAAAATAAAATTCTGCAAATACAAGTGTGTGTGTATGTGTGTACGTGTGTGTATGTGTGTGTGTATGTGTGTGTGTGTGGGTATGTGTGTGTGTGTGGGTATGTGTATGTGAGAGGATATGAGTATCCGTGTAAAGCAGTATAAGTCTGTGAGAGGGTGTGTATGTGCGTGTGAGTGTGGGAATGTATGTGTGAGTTTATGAGAGACAGCTTGTGTACGACAGAGGGTCTGTATGTGTGTGTGTGTGTGTGTGTGTAGTGCAGTGGGGTCACCTGTAGTGTGACATGAACCCAAGGTCCTGGTTGAGGCCATCGCCATGGATACTGAACATGGCTATCAGCCACTTTGCTCCATAACCACCTGATGAAGGAATAGTGCTTCAAAAGCTAGTGCCTCCAAATAAACCTGTTGGACTATAACCTGGTGTTGTGTGACTTTTAGCTAGGTTACCTGCAGATTTTTTTTTAATTGACTCACAGGCTGGGGGCTGGTTTGGTGGGGAATCCTGCAAAGCAAGACAGCAGCTAAGGGGAAATTTAACAGGTGTTGTCAGGAGAGGGGCCGGTGGGTGGAAAACTTGTTGGGGAGTTCCTAATTGTGTGTGGGGTGGGGTGTTATAATGTCAGAGATTTCCTTGGATGGGGATTGCTGATCTCAGCACATCAAGAGATTCTAACCTTTTGTAAGACGCAATATAAAAATGTTCATTAAGCTCTTTCTTTAGGTGAAGCAGACCTTGAGTCATGTTTGTATAATAATTTCCTAAAGGGAGCCCAGTTTTCATTTGTATCAGAAGTATCAATGAGCTAATTATCATTCTGACAAATTCTCTGGAGAATTCCTGAGGTATTTCAGATGCCAGCTATTTTTGTTATCTCACCTGGATGCCTTCATGTGTGGACATACTGAAACTGTTAGTAAGGGCATTACAACTACATGTCTTTATAATGTCACCTCCAATAAACACATATATGTTTTGCAGCATTGATTCACAGGACAGTGATCAGAAACACCTCCTACCATGCTCAAGACAGTACGGCTAATTGTAACATGAGTACTCTTGTTCAATTTGAATCAACTAAATAGCTGAATACCCAGGATATATTTGGTTTGTATGACTCTGTTTGTTGCTGGACACTATTTTATGCACTATGCAATCAGTGGAGCTGGTTGTCTTTGGACTATGTTTTCAATCCAAGAACTCCCAGAGGGCAGTAACAATAAAATAAAAACAACAATGTTCCTTCAAAAGAATCCAAGATATTTAATGCCTGTCAAAATACTTGTATTTTCAAAAGGCATTTGTAAAGTTGTCCCATCAAAGTTTGCTGTAGAAGGGAAGGGCAGATGGTTTAGGGGTATAACATATTAACATGGATAACGAATCGATTAAAGCATAGAGGAGTCCACAGGACAAGGTGTTGGATCCTGAATTATTTGCATCAACATTAATACTATGGGTGAGGATTTCATGGTCATTAAAATTTCCGATGACAGCAAGAAAATATAAGTTGTCAAGAGGAGATAGACAATTCACAAAAGGATTTAGATAGATTCAATAAGTGGGCAAAAATTGTCAGAAATATGGAGGCGTCGATTTTAGCAGGAGAAATAGAAAAAACACGTATTATTGAAATGGAGTGAGATTGTAGGACTTAGTAATACAGAAGGATTTGGGTGTACTGGTCCATGCATCACATAAAGTTAATAAGCAGGTACTGCAACTGTTCAGAAGCCAATTGGAATTGCATCATTCATTGTAAAGAGAATGAACCATTTAAGTAGGGAAGTTTTACAGTATTTGTACAAGATATTGCTGAGACTACATTTGGAGCATAATATAGAGCCTTGTTTCTCCTTATTTGAAAACAAAATTGTTTTATAGTAAAACATGTTTACTCACTTCGTTCTTAGGTTGAAGAGTTTATCTGATGAAATACATTTGAACAGATTAAAGCTATATCCATTGGAGCTTAAGAAAATCAGAGATGATCTTATTGAAACATACAAGACCTTGAGGAGACTTGGCACTGCAGATTCTGGTAGGGGATGCAGGGTACATAACCTAAGAATAAATGGCCGATCATCAAGAAAAAGATAAGGATTTTTTTCCCCTCTCCTGTTAAAGAGTGGAATTTTCTTCCCTGGAAAATAGTAGTAACCTGGGTTTGGAATGAATTTATTCAAAGCTACGTTAGATATATTGTTGAGGCAAGGAACTCAAGGTAGTGGAATGCAGGCAGGAAAGTGGGGCTGAGACCACAACAAGATCAATCAGATCTTATTGAATGATACAGCAGGCTTTAAAAACCATATGGCTAGCTCCTGTTCCTAACTCGTGTTCTTACATTCCTACGGAAATAGAATTTACATCAAAGGTGCTTGTGGAATGAAGTAATACTGCTACCTGGGGTTTGGGCCACTGAAGCAGGTCTTGTACTTAATAGGAATATTGGGTTTGGGCTTAGATAGGATAAAAAGTATGATAAAATGTAGGAAAATCTAGGATTTAAAAACACTTAAACCATGAACGATGGATGAGTTACTTCCTATTATTATAAATAGGTTTCCAACTCCTGCTGAGATAGAAATTTAACGTGGCCCCAAGTCAACAGTGCCGAATGAAATGAAAATAGGTTCATTTCAGCAGCAATGAGAAGGTTGGATTTATGCTGAGTGAAATTTGAACTTTCTCCTGACATACCTGATCCAGTACTCAGGTATTGCATTATTTCTCACCTCTAATTCTTCTGCAGAAGCTCAAAAATATTTCATCTTTCAATTCCTCCTTTAATCTCCAGGCAGTCAACGTGCAAACTTGGTGTCAACTAACCAGCGTCGAGAGTGTGATGCTGGAAAAGCACAGCAGGTCAAGCAACATCCAAGGAGCAGGAGAATCGACATTTCGAGCCCTTCAATTCCTGATGAATGGTTTATACCTGAAACGTCGATTCTCCTGCTCCTCAGATGCTGCCTGACCTGCTGTGCTTTTCCAGCACCACACTCTCGACTCTGACCTCCAGCATCTGCAGTCCTCACTTTTTCCTAGTCAACTGACCAGTAATCGATTCAAATCTTGTTGCTTAATCTTTTGAACTTTGCTGGTGTTTTAAAGTTGGGAATTTGGCCTGAAAGCAAGGCTTCCAAATAAAGGAGAAATGAAAGCAGAACAGTAAATGCCAAAGTTATTTTGTCACACCAAATGTACAGACAAGCTAAGTTTCAGAGTGAAAAGCATTGGGAGGAATATTATGAGTGATGCAGAGGAGGGGGAAGTGGTTTAACCCTAAGCATAACCTTAACCCTAATCCAATTTTAACCCTAATCCAACCTTAACCCTAATCCAACCTTAACCCTAATCCAATCTTAACCCTAAAACTAACTCTAACTCTAACCATAACACTAACTGTAACTCATTTTCTTCAGTTCTGTTCTCAAGAACCATCAGGAATTCTGATGATCCACTAGCTGCATTGTACCAGCAGTGCCAGAGTTCATTAGTGACCACTGTCGAGACTTTGAGGAATTCTCTGCAGCAAGGTGGTGGAGGTACCGAAACTAAAGTTATTCCAGTCTTGTTGGGTGGCAGCGATATCATGAACCCTGAAAGTGGAGGGGAAGAGTTTTGGAAGATTAAAGCTACAAAGGAGTGAGGGTAACATCTTGTGTGCGTGAGCCTGACACATACAGGAGAACACCAAAGGATGAACCCCCTTCCTTCTTGCCTTTTCACCTCAGATAGTGATAATATGGTCTGACCATCTCTCTCTGTCCTCTACTAAACAACAATGGGTGGAGGCAGAATTAAGCCATTAATCATCCCTTTATTGAACAATGAAAGACCACAGTGGGCTGAAGAGGGAGTGAACTGATAGATAGCTCTCTCTCTGTCTGTGCAAGAGCTTGGAGATGAAGGGGATGGTGGTGAGCTAGCTACCTCTCCTATTTTATATGTCCCCCCGCCTCAATAAAAGCGCCTGGTGAGGGCCTGTAAATTCCAGCCAATTTGCAATAATGATTTCTTCTGATCTCTTGGAAGCAGTTAATGGCTCTTGTCCAATTTAAAAATACTCTTGGTTTGAGTATGCAGAAAAGAAAGTGGTCAAAATTTGGTAATCTCAGGGGACAGAATTAGAGACAGACCTTTTACATTAAACACCGATATTTAGTGGGCCATGCTCAATGGCTGCAGTTACCTTTTAAAAGACCTTTCGTACTTGGCTGTACCAAAGGGGTGGTTTGCACCTGCTGGGACCACAACAATCCAGCAAACTATACAACGATGGAAATAAGGACGGTTTCAAACTAAACAACTAAACAACAATACATCAAGATTGAGTAAATGTAACATATTAGAATCAAAGCAGGAGAGAAAGATAGTCACATGGAAAATGAAGATCAGAAAATGATATGAAGGGATAACGAGAAGAAAAATCTAAAAATACATCAAACATCAAGAGTGGATGTTACAAAGACAACAAAGAGACAAAACTAAAGGCTCTGTGTCTGAATGCATGCAGCATTCACTACAAAGTAAACTAATTGACAGCAGGTTAAAATCACAACACCAGGTTATGGTCCAACAGGCTTATTTGGAAGCACTAGCTTTCAGACCACTGCTCCTTCATCCACCTGATCCACCCTCTCCCTGGAATGATGTCCTGCGGCCGTTCTGTGACATCCTTGGACCTGGTACCAGAGAGGCAGCACACTATCCTGGAATTACAATAACTACTGCCACGGACAATCCTGCCTGATACCCTGATGATGAAATTCCCCTAACTACTGCTCTGCTATTCTTTTTCTTCCTCCTTTGTACAGCTGAGTGAATTTTGGTGCCATGACTGAGGAACCATTGCCCTGACCAGAGTCAACAGATGGAATTGTACCATGGTCTGAATGACACGGCTATGGTGAGATTGTGCAGCAAGTGCAGAACTTTTATGCTTTCCACAAGTGACATGGCAAGATTCCAGTTGCTGGGGATTACTGCTAGTTAATGGCATAACTCACCTTGTTAGTATTCACCATCTTTTCTTACCAAACTAACCAAGCAAAATAGATGTTGGAAAAACTTACCAGAGAAACCAGAGCATGTACCTGGTAGATTCAGCTCACTGCTTGTTGTAAAGGACCTCCATGTTGGACACTGGGCATCAACAACATTTGATTGCATTGAGGAACCCTCAAGTCACACCTTGAATCCATTTACAGAGCTCCACTGCACTTCAATGCTGCATCATAGGCTGCATTGGTAAATCTCATTGTATTGCTGCAGCAAGGACACTGAGTGCTCAGGGACACACACTCAGCTCCCGGACTGGTCCATTTCACTTACTGTCACATTGTTTACCTATGCTGGGCTGACCTGGATCCTCACAACATCCCTGCCTTGCATTGCCTTGCCTTTTTCCCACAGTGCCTCCTCGGCCTGGCTTAAGTCACTGCTGATTTGCGGTGCCATTTAGCACAGCCACAAGGCCAGGAAGCTTGTTGTCAGCAGGTCCCAGTCCAGTCAAGGGGGATAGCTCTCATGATCCTAGCACAATAAGTCAAACACAGCCTCTGACACCAGTCCAGGGCCGGCTCAGCATGGTCAGAATCAGGATTCTTTCCATATAAGTGGTGAGGAGCTGAATGATGGATGTTATACCGATTGTCTTGACTATTGTGACCCACTGTGGGTTTTTGTCCTCACGAAATGAATAAGGGGCAGGCATTGAGGAAGACCAAAGTGAGTGGCACAGATATTATTGTCGGTGCAGATGGCGAGGTGTCCCGATTGAGTAAGCAGGCAGTGCAGATGGCATGTAGAGTTAGTGGTGTCAGGGTTGGGGTGGGTGAGAGTGAGTGAGGTCGATACCATAGGCAATAGTGAGAGTGGGTGAGTGATGGGATGTGGGTGTTGCATTAGAGACAGGGTGAGTGTGAGTTATCAGAGAGAGGATGATGGCACTTACCCTGGCAGAGCTGAGGAGGGCATTGATCATTCTACAGTGTTGGGCATTCCTACAAACAGCCAAGACTGCTTTAACCCGAATAGCAACCTAAGACCAAGCTGCCATGAGGGAGTCCTGCCTGTGCACCACCCCATTCAGCAGGACTTCCAGGTCCCTGCCCACAGGTACAGCATCGATTTCTCCTCATCTGCCATGTCTGGGGCAAATGTCAGGAACCTGTACATGGCAGCTTTGGGGTGATGGTGTTTGTCCAGATGTCCAAAGGGCTTTTAAAGATAATATGGGTATAAGGGACAAAAGTGAATTCTGGGAGCTCTGCTGAAAGGAGAGTTGTTCTGGCAACAGCACGTGGTAAGATGGGTGGAAATCAGATATTAGAGACACCGTAGTGGTGTAGTGAGTAATTAATGAGGGCAGTTTGGTCAGAAATAGTGAGAAAACTTGGTAAGCCTCATGACGAGAAGCCCTCTAAAAACTTGATGCAACTTGGACTTAGCCAAACAAAGGTAAGATTTAACCTGTATTGAGTGTAATATGACTCATCTTTAGAACTTCCATATTCCTCATCTCTCCCTTGCTCTTTCCTCATAGTGTCTGAGCTGTGCACATCATGGAGGTCCATACATCTCTACATTTAACAGCCTGTTCATGAAACGATAGTGAAGCAAATAGAAGATGCAAGTTCAAGAGCCACCCCAGCCTGTACAATGGTTGAACTATTCCTTCAGTGTTATTAAACACAACATTCTTAACCAACTAGCTAACCAGGCTTGCGTTTACCCCATCAGGTACACTATTCCACTTCTTTGGGCACGCCCAGGTTCCCTATACAATCTATTCAATCATGAATATTTATCATTCTCATTTAGTATACTTCCAGCTGTCATGTACAATGTTCCCTCTGAAGGATTAAATCCCACCAATTTAGTCTTATTTGAAAGCAGGTGTACAATCTATTAGGGACTCTATTACATTGGTTTAATTGCCTGAGGGAAAGTTCCTGAGAGCAGATTCTGAGCCGCAGAACGCACAACTCTTCATTAGCTGAGGATTAAGAAATAGCCTTTTGTTTCAGGGTCGGTAGTTTCAAATTTTCCTCTGAACAGATCAAGCATGGCAATATATTTATGAGGAATACTTTACAAATCAAACCTGAATTTAGAAAATATTCCAGAATGAAGGGGTGTGTGTGTGCGTGTGAACATGCGTGTGTGTGTGTGTGTATATAGGGAGTAAGGTTGGGGAGGTTGTGTCGCAGCAAAGAATAAAATAAAAATACCTTAATGCAGAGCGACGGTGGAAAATTTGACCAAAAGCCTTTGGTTGGAGAAACAGGTGTTCAGGAACCTCTTAGAGAAGGAATTCCAGAAAATAGGCTGCTCTGAGGTGAATGAGATGTGACTAACAATTGCAAGAGAAGGAGGGAGATGAACGATATGTCAGGTTGAGGAATCAAAAGGACATTGAATGGAATGCAAGCTTGGAGGACATTGCAAATAGAAGGTGGAATATGGCAGCAGAGGAAATGGTTGGAGGATAAAGGTTTTCAACTAAATGGGTTAGGGAAATCAAGTCAATGTATGTCATTGTGGATGTGAATAATATCTGAGCAGTGCATTACCATGGGGCACCATCGCCTATATTAGCCTAAATCCTTTTCTAAAAAACAAATATTACTTGAGTACCTCATTGACTTCTCATTTGACATTCCATTTGAACATTGTGGCTGTTAGTATGGTTCAGCTCATGCTGAGCTGCCTCCCCCTACCTCCTCAAGCTGTTAGCTGTCCTGTACAAACAGAGCAACAGAAGGCTTAGGAGGATGCATAGGCCTTTGAGCCTCTCTACCATTAGACCATAAGAAATAGGAACAGGATAAGCCATTCAATAGGGTCATGGCTGCTCTGAATCTCTCACATCCACTTTCCTGCCCTTTCCCCATAACCATTGATTCCCCAAGTGGTCAAGAAACTGTCTATCTCAGTCTGAAATATGCACAAGGACTCTGATCCCACAGCTCCCTGTGGCATAGAGTTCCAAAGATGGACAACCCTCTGAGAGAAGAAATTCCTTCTCATCTCAGTCTTTAATTTGCACCTCTTTATTCTGAGATTGTGACCTCTGGTCCGAGACTCTCCCATGAGGAGAAGCATCCTCTCAGCATTTACCTTTTTTCCTTAAGAATCCTATATGTTTCAATTAGATCATCTCTAATTCTTGGGAATTCTCGTGATTAGAGCTCCAACCTGTTTAATCTTTGCTCTTAAGACAATTCCTCCATACCAAGGATCATCCTATTGAACTCTTACGAACTGTGCCCAATGAAACAATGTCTTAGGGCGGTACAGTGGCACAGTGGTTAGCACTGCTGCCTCACAGCACCAGAGACCCGGGTTCAATTCCTGACTCAGGCGACTGACTGTGTGGAGTTTGCACATTCTCCCCGTGTCTGCGTGGGTTTCCTCCGGGTGCTCCAGTTTCCTCCCACAGTCCAAAGATGTGCAGGTCAGGTGAATTGACCATGCTAAATTGCCCGTGGTGTTAGGTAAAAAGGGGTGCATGTAGGGGTGTGGGTGGGTTGCTCTTCAGTGGGTCAGTGTGGACTTGTTGGGCCAAAGGGCCTGTTTCCACACTGTAAGTAATCTAATCTAATCTAATCAAAAAGTCTTCCCTTAAGTAAGGAAACCAAACAGCTTGCAATAGTCCAGATGTGGTCTCACCATGACCTTGGACAGTTGCAGTAAGACCTTCCTACTGTTATTCTCTAATTCTCTTGAAGTAAAGGCCAACATTCCATTAAGCCTTCCTGATTACCTGCTGTACCTATATATTAGATTTCTGTTTTGTGTACAATTACCCCCAAGTCCCTTTATGTTGCAGCTTTCTGCAGGTTTTCTCCATTTAAACAATACTGTTCTTTTGTTGTACTTTCCAAAATGAAAAAAATCACATTTTTCCACATCATACTCTATTTGCCAACTACATTTTCCCCACTTATTTAGGTATCGATATCTCTCTGTAAACTGTTTGTATCCTTCTCAGAACTTGCCTAACCACTTATTTTTGTATCATTTGCAAATTTGGCTACAGTGCAGTCACTTCCTTCCTCTACCTTATGAATATATATGGTAAAAAGTTGTGGTGCCAGCATTGAATCCTGTGGACCTCCATTGATCATGGGTCACCAACCTATAAAAGCTTATCCTCACTTGCTGTTTCCTGCCCAATAGCCAATTCTCTATTCACCACAATATCCTACCTACAACACCTTGGGCTGTTATATTATGATTTAATCTTATGTGAGATACCTAGTTGGACACCTTCTAGAAGTCCAAATATAACACATTGACTGGTTGCCCTCTATCCACTCTGGTTGAGATTTTCTCAAAAACACTCTGATTAATTTGTGAGACACAATTTTGCTTTCATGAAGCCAAGCTGACTTTGCTTGATTGGACTGATTTTCCAAACATTCTGCTCTCACTCCCCCAATAATTGATTCCAATACTTTACCAACAATACATGTTATGTTAATATGCCTAAAGTTACCAGCTTTTTTGCTCTCTCTCTTTTTGAAGAGGGGTGCCACATTGGCAGTTTTTCAATCTCTAGTACTTCTTCAGAATTCAAGATTTTTAGAAAATTACACAATCTATGTCGCTACCTCTTTTAAGATTCTCAGATGCAAGCTATCAGGTCCAGGTTACTTATCTGTCATTAACCCCATTAGTTTGTGTAATACTCCTTCTGTACTGTATGGTACTTAATCCCTTTCCTGTATTCCTTAGTATTAATGGGATATTTTCAGCATCTTCCATTGTAAAGACTGATGCACAATATCTGTTCAACCCCCCCCCCCCCCCCCCCGTCTTTTCTTTGCTCTCCATGACTATCTCCTCAGAGTAATTTTCTGAGGGGCCTTTGTTCATTCTGCCATTCAATGTTTTAATCATGACTGATCTGGTTATATTCTCAACTCAACCCTCCTGTCTGCATCCCTTGTATTCCAATCCATCAAAAATCTATCCAACTCAGCCTTGAAGAAATTCAAGAACTGAACTCTTAGGAAGAGAAATCCACAGACATATGACCTTCTGATAAAAAAAGTTCCAACCCCTTTGAATGCTCTTATTTTTTAAACTATGTTCCCTCTTTCTAATCTCCCTACAAAAGAGGAAAAATCCTCCTGTTTTTCAAACTTTCAAGTCTCCTACACGTGACCACCCATCTTTTCTCTTCTTCTGTACATGACCACAACACTCATCATTGCCAGAGCGAAGATGTCAATTTTACATAGAATACTGTTTTCTGTTGGATTCTAAACTGCACCAGTATTGAAGCAATGCATATAATTTTCGCAGAGATTTCAGAAATCATTCTGCTCTCCTTTAACACTTTTGATCTGTATGCTGCTTTTGCTTTAATATGTTCCTGTGCATCTTCGCTGCTCTACTCGTGAGCTAGGACTGTATGGGGATTTCAGCTTTATGTGCACTTGGCACTGAGGTGGTCAGCCTTTCAAAGCAGCTATCTTCCAACAGGGAAATGCTACTGGCTACATCTCTGAAATTTGCTTCTGGGCAACCTGATTCTCTGAAGTGAAAGATCAGAGACGGGCATGTCCTGCTGTCTGGAGAGATAGTACTAACAAGTAGATGATCTCCAGCTGTCATTATTTGACTGGACTAGGAACTGTGGCCTCACTGATTGACAGTATGTCTTGTCAAATGCAAAGCTATCCAATTACATTAACTATTAGCAACATGCAATTAATTGAGAATCCAAGTATGGCTAATTGCACCTCTGATTAATAAATGTAAAATATGTAGTAGATAAAGCCTTTGGACATGGGTCACGGACCTGATGTTCACATGCAGTTGGAATGCATGCTTTCACCTTTGATGGTAAATTAGTAAAACGCAAAGCAAAGCTTGAGTAATTATTCTGAACATTGTGGCTACATTATTTCTTTGCATACTGAGTAGTAGTGGATGTGTTTTTAAATATACAGATGAAATACATTTATAGTTATTGTTTGAGTGTGAATGGAATTTATTGCTAAAATTATTGCAGGTGTTTAAAATGTGTCACTGTATGCATCCCTCTGGTGAGTCAACTTTGGCTTAATAGCAAATGTTAGATCCTGAAAGCCTTGAGAAACTGCTGTTGCTGTGGTCTGAAGCCTTCAATAGCTAGTGTGTGATGAAGAATTACCTTTTACACAAGCCTCAGGGAAGCAAATCTACAAAGACTGACAGAAATTTCTACATGTGTTTCCTGTACCATCAGCCCCCTTTAATGAGACTTATTGTTTACAACTATTTGTCCATGAGAAGTTGGCAGCTCAGATAGGGCCACGTTTATTGTCCACTCCTCAATGCTCTGGAGAAGGTGATACCGTCTGGTACCAGTTTTCTACTTCTTGATGGTCTTGGGTTTGAAATGCGCAGCCAGTGGAGGCCTGATGAGGTGTTACAGTGCATTGTACTCACTGCTACCACTGTGATTGGTGATGAAGGGTTGATATTGATGAGTGAATGTTGATGTCGAAGAATGCTCGAAGGGTGAAAATCAAATGGGCTACTTTGTCCTGGATGTTGTCAAGCTTCTTGAGTGTTGTTGGAGCTGCACTCATTTCAGCAAGTACAGAGGATTCCATCACACTCCACACTCCTGGTGGGCTGGTTTTGGACGATCAATGGGTGAGTTGTTTGCTTTAAGATTTCTAGCCTTTGACTTCCTCTTGTAGCCAGAGCTTGCCTATGAATTCGATTTAGAATTAGGTTTTATTGTCACATGTGCTCAAGTATAGGGATACAAGAGCACAGTGAAAAGTATGGAATGTTACCATTCCTGGTGACATCTTAGGTATAAGGGTACCTAGGTACAAAATCTTAGGTACAGAATAGAAAATAACTAGTTCAGTTTCTGGTCAATGGTGAGCCCTGGGATGTTGATAATAAGGGAGTCAGCAATGAAAATTCCATTAAATGTCAAGGTGCAATGGTTCAATTCTGCCTTGTTGGAGATGGTCATTGCATTAATGGGGTTTCGATTGCTAATCCAGTGACATAACCAATATATCATCAACTCACCTTGTGTCTTTCCATCTCAAATTGTCGAAATTCCATGCAACCCATGGGTCTTCAAAGTTTAAATCACACAACATCAGGTTATATACCAACATGTTCATTTGGAAGCCTGTTGGACTATAACCTGGTGTTGTGTGATTTTTAACTTTGTACACCCCAGTCTAGCACTGACACCTCCAAACTATTGGTCTTCAGCAATTGTGTGTTAAGCTGAATATCCTAATCTCATCATCATCATAATATTTAGCCCCGTATTAAGACTATACTCCATAGATGGACTGTTCTTTCAATGGCAGAATTGCTGCACATGATTTTGTAGATGGTTCTATGAAGTAGGCAGCTGAACATTTAAATCATCAGCTCCACTGTGGTAAGGAATCTGGAGTGTGTAATATTAGATCAGTTGAAAGCAGGTTTAATTTTGTAAATTTGTTTGGGTAACTAGATTACCATTTTGGAGATACCCATACTGATAATATTCTGGTGCATTGGGTCCTCTGGGGGATGGTACTCTTGAGATGTGAGTGGTCAAGGTACTCTTTGGGATTCTTAACAGAAGAGAAGATTGTGCCTAAAGGTGCATAACATTTTCAGGAGAGTGTCATGTCTGACAAAGAGAGGCACACTTGACATGAACTGTCAAAAATGTCAAACTTGACAATAAATGTGAAGAACAACGAAAATTGTCAAGACCTGTCAAATGTGTCAGATTTTGAATGCGAGCAGCAGTTGAGGTTAAACGAACCCGGAAGACTGCAGCTAAGGTCAGATAGTTTGTTTTAAAATTACTTACCGGTAGCGGGCAGTGGTGTTTTTTTTTCTTCACAGAAGGAGCGGGAGCAGCAGGAGGAAGTGACGACGACCAGAGGGGCAGCTGGGAAGGAAAGCAGTGAGTATATAAATCAGGAAGGCGGCTAAACCCGAGACTCCACAACTGTAGTGTTTCCCACCCACCGCCCTCCCCTAACCTAGTTAATAAGGACTCTGGTTTGTTAAGGTAAGTATCTTCTATTACTTTATCAGTGACTGGTTAAAAATTTACTTTTTTGGTTTATCAACTAATTGGTTTTTAGAAAAAGACTATAGCAGAGAGGTATCAGAAAGTATTTTAACTCAAATTTATACAAAATAATAAAGTAATTAACTAAGCAGAGATGGCTGGGCAGGTGATGTGCTATAGCTGTATGATGTGGGAGCTGGCTGATCCCCTTGTGAATGGCAGTGACCACATCTGCAGCAAGTGTTGGTTGCTGGAAGAACTCCGGCTCAGTGTTGGTGATCTGGAATCTGAGCTTCAAACACTGCGGCACATCCAGGAGGGGGAGAGTTACCTGGACGCTTTGTTTCAGGAGGCAGTCACACCTGGGAGATTAAGTAATTCACATTCAGTTAGTAATCAGGGACATCAGAGTGTGACTGTAAGTGAGGCAGGTAGGGGGAACCTGAGTTCAGGAGTGCAGGAGCCTCAGCCCTTGATCTTGTCCAACAGGTATGAGATTCTTGCTCCCTATATGGATGAGGGAAAGGGCTCTGGACAGGATGAGCCAGCTGACCACAGCACCATGGTGCAGAAGGCCATTCAAGAGGGGAGAGCAAAAAGACAAGTAGTTGTTATCGGGGATTCTATAATTAGGGGGACAGATAATATGCTATGCAAGCCGGATTGGGAGTCTCGCATGGTGTGTTGCCTGCCTGGTGCCAGGGTGCGGGATATCCCCAACCGGCGTGAAAGGATATTGGAGCGGGAGGGGGAGGATCCAGTTGTTGTGGTCCACGTTGGGACTAACAACATAGGCAAAGCTAGGGTGGAGGACCTGTTTGGGGATAATCAAGCACAAGGAAGGAAATTGAAGTACAGGTCCTCAAGGGTCATAATCTCCGGATTACTGCCCGAGCCATGTGCCAATTGGCATAGGGATGAGAAAATTAGGGAAGTAAATACATGGCTAAGGGATTGGCGTGGGAAAGAGGGATTCCACTTCATGGGGCATTGGCATCAGTTTTGGAACCAGGGGCATCTGTACCGTTGGGACGGTCTCCACCTGAACCGATCTGGTACCAATGTTCTAGCGAAGAGGATAAATAGGGTGGTCAGTAGGACTTTAAACGTCTGAGTTGGGGGGAAGGGAAAGTGAAAGTGACAGTGAGTATGGAGTTAAATGGAAAGATAAGCAGCAGGATAGCATGTGTGCAGGCGGATTTAAACTTGAGGCAGACTGGGAATGCAGCAAAAAGGAAGGATAACTTAGGACATCTTATGACTTCCAATATCTCTAATGATAAGAAAGTTAGCATTAAGGCACTTTACCTGAATGCTTGTAGCATTCGTAACAAAGCAGATGAACTAATGGCACAGTAGTGGGGGGGGAGGGGACAAACTGGATGTTTAAAAAGGAAATAGAAGGGAAAGTTAGAACAAGAGAAGTCAAGAAAGACAACTGTATCAATGAGGCAGAAAACTCGGAAAGGGATCATGCTGTAAGGTTGAGTGAAATAGGGGTTGATGGGAAGGGTGAGAGCAGTAACAAATTAAAAATACTATACATGAATGCACGAAGCATTAGACATAAGATGGATGAGCTTGAGGCTCTTTTGGAAATTGGCAGATACGATATTGTGGGGATAACTGAGATGTGGCTTCAAGTGGACAGGGCCTGGGAAATGAATATTCAAAGCTACAAGTGCTATCGTAAGGACAGACTGATGGGCAGAGGGGGTGGGGTGGCCTTGTTGGTAAGGGAGGATATTCAGTCCCTTGCACGGGGGGGACCTAGAGTCAGGGGATGTAGAGTCAGTGTGGATAGAGCTGCGAAATACCAAGGGTAAAAAGACCCTCTTGGGAGTCATGTACAGACCCCCAAACAGTAGTCTGGATGTCGGATGTAAGTTGAATCAGGAGCTGAAATTGGCCTGTCGCAAAGATGTTACTACAGTTGTTATGGAGGATTTTAACATGCAGGTAGACCGGGAGAATCAGGATGGTATTGGACCTTAAGAAAGAGACTTTGTGGAGTGCCTCAGAGATGGATTCTTAGAACAGCTGGTGCTGGAGCCGACCAGGGAGAAGGCAATTCTGGATCTGGTATTGTGTAACGAACCAGAATTGGTCAGAGACCTTGAAGTGAAGGAGCCATTGGGAAGTAGTGACCATAATACATTAAGCTTCAATCTGCAATTTGAGAGGGAGAGGGTACAGTCGGAAGTGACAGTACTTCTGTTGAATAAAGGGAACTATGGAGCTATGAGGGAGGAGCTGGCCAAAGTTCAGTGGTGTAATACCTTAGCAGGGATGACCGTGGATGAACAATGGTGGATATTTCTGCATATAATGTAGAAGTTGCAGGATCAGTTCATTCCTAAAAGGAAGAAAGATCCCAGGAGGAGGCATGGGCAGCCGTGACTGACGAGGGAAGTTAAGAAACATATAAAGTTAAAAGAGAAAAAGTATAACATAGCAAAGATAAGTGGGAAAACTGAGGACTGGGAAGCTTTTAAAGAGCAATAGAGGATTACTAAGAAGGAAATACGCAGAGGAAAAATGAGGTACGAAGGTAAACTGGCCAATAATATAAAGGAGGATAGTAAAAGCTTTTTTAGGTATGCGCAAGGCAAAAAAATGGTTAGGACTAAAATTGGGCCATTGAAGACAGAAACAGGGGAATATATTACGGGGAACAAAGAAATGGCAGAAGAATTAAATGGGTACTTCAGATCTGTGTTCACTGGGGAAGAACAAGCAATCTCCCTGAGGTAACAGTGGCTGAAGGACCTGAACTTAAGGGAATTTATATTTGTCAGGAATTGGTGTTGGAGAGACTGTTAGGTCTGAAGGTTGATAAGTCTCCAGGGCCTGATGGTCTACATCCCAGGGTACTGAAGGAGGTGGCTCGGGAAATCATGGATGCGTTGGTGATTATTTTCCAGAGTTCGATAGATTCGGGGTTGGTTCCGGAGGATTGGAGGGTAGCTAATGTTATACCACTTTTTAAGGCAGGTGGGAGAGAGAAAACAGGAAATTATAGACCAGTTAGTCTGACCTCAGTGGTGGGAAAGATGCTGGAGTCTATTATAAAGGATGAAATTACGGCACATCTGGATAGTAGTAACAGGATAGGACAGAGTCAGCATGGATTTATGAAGGGGAAATCATGCTTGACTAATCTTCTGGAATTTTTTGAGGACGTAACTCTGAAGATGGACGAGGGAGATCCAGTAGATGTAATGTACCTGGACTTTCAGAAAGCTTTTGATAAAGTCCCACACAGGAGGTTAGTGAGTAAAATTAGGGCACATGGTATTGGGGGCAAAGTACTAACTTGGATTGAAAATTGGTTGGCTGATGGGAAAAAAAGGGTAGTGATAAACGGCTCCATTTCGGAATGGCAGGCAGTGACCAGTGGGGTACTGCAGGGATCTGTGCTGGGACCGCAGCTTATTACAATATATGTTAATGATATAGAAGATGGTATCAGCAATAACATTAGCAAATTTGCTGATGATACAAAGCTGGGTGGCAGGGTGAAATGTGATGAGGATGTTTGGAGATTACAGGGTGACCTGGACAAGTTAGGTGAGTGGGCAGATGCAGTTTAATGTGGATAAATGTATGGTTATCCACTTTGGTGGCAAGAACAGGAAGGCAGATTACTACCTCAATGGAATCAATTTAGGTAAAGGGGCAGTACAGAGAGATCTGGGTGTTCTTGTACACCAGTCAATGAAGGCAAGCATGCAGGTACAGCAGGTAGTGAAGAAGGCTAATAGCATGCTGGCCTTCATAACAAGCGGAACCAGCAAAGAGGTGCTTCTGCAGCTGTACAGGGCCCTGGTGAGACCACGCCTGGAGTACTGTGTGCAGTTCTGGTCTCCAAATTTGAGGAAAGACATTCTGGCTATTGAGGGAATGCAGCGTAGGTTCACGAGGTCAATTCCTGGAATGGCGGGATTACCTTACACTGAAAGACTGAAGCGACTGGGCTTGTATACCCTTGAGTTTAGAAGACTGAGAGGGGATCTGATTAAGACATATAAGATTATGAAAGGATTGGACACTCTGGCAGCAGGAAACATGTTTCCGCTGATGGGTGAGTGCCGAACCAGAGGACACAGCTTAAAAATACGGGGTAGACCATTTAGGACAGAGATGAGGAGAAACCTCTTCACCCAGAGAGTGGTGGCTGTGTGGAATGCTCTGCCCCAGAGGGCAGTGGAGGCCCAGTCTCTGGATTCATTTAAGAAAGAGTTGGATAGAGCTCTTAAAGATAGTGGAATCAAGGGTTATGAAGATAAGGCAGGAAGAGGATACTGATTAGGAATGATCAGCCATGATCATATTGAATGGCGGTGCAGGCTCGAAGGGCAGAATGGCCTACTCCTGCACCTATTGTCTATTGTCTATTGTCTAGATCATTGTGAATGATTATGATGTGGTAGGCATCACAGAGACGTGGTTGCAGGGTGGTCAGGACTGGCAGTTAAACATCCAAGGATTTTCAACTTATCGAAAAAACAGGGAGGTTGGCAGAGGGGGCGGGGTTGCCTTGTTAGTTAAGAACAAAATTAAATCTATGGCACTGAATGACATAGGGTCAGATGATGTGGAGTCTGTGTGGGTGGAATTGAGGAACCACAAAGGCAAAAAAACCATAGTGGGCGTTATGTACAGACCTCCTAACAGTGGTCAGGACCAGGGGTGCAACATGTACCGGGAAATAGAGAAGGCATGTCAGAAAGGCAAGGTCATGGTGATCATGGGAGACTTCAATATGCAGGTGGAATGGGTAAATAATGTTGCCAGTGGATCCAAAGAAAGGGAATTCTTGGAATGCTTACAGGATGGCTTTTTGGAACAGCTTGTCATGGAGCCCACAAGGGAGCAGGCTATTCTGGACCTAGTGCTATGTAATAATCCAGACTTTATAAAAAATCTTAAAGTAAGGGAACACTTAGGAAGCAGCGATCATAATATGGTAGAGTTCAGTCTGCAGTTTGAAAGAGAGAAGGCAAAATCGGAAGTAATGGTGTTACAGTTAAATAAAGGTAATTATGAGGGCATGAAAGAGGAACTGACGAAAATCGATTGGAAGCAGAGCTTAGTGGGGAAGACAGTAGAACAAAAATGACAGGAGTTTGTGGGTATAATTGAGGACACTGTACAGGGGTTCATCCCCAAGAAAAGAAAGATTATCCAGGGAGGGATTAAACAGCCATGGCTGACAAAGGAAGTCAGGAAATGTATTAAAGAAAAAGAGAGATCCTATAAAGTGGCCAAGAACACTGGGAAATCTGAAGATTGGGAAGGCTACAAAAACAAACAGAGGATAACAAAGAGAGAAATATGAAAGGAGAGGATAAAAATCTGAATGACATAGGGTCAGATGATGTGGAGTCTGTGTGGGTGGAATTGAGGAACCACAAAGGCAAAAAAACCATAGTGGGCGTTATGTACAGACCTCCTAACAGTGGTCACCAGTAATATTAGAAATGATAGGAAAAGTTTCTTTCAATACATAAGAAACAAATGACAGGCAAAAGTAGACATTGGGCCACTTCAAGCTGATGCTGGAAGCCTAGTGATGGGAGATAAGGAAATAGCTGGAGAACTTTATAAGTACTTTGCGTCACTCTTCACAGTGGAAGACATAAGTAATATCCCAACTATTAAAGGGAGTCAGGGGGCTGAGTTGAGTATGCTTGCCATTACAAAAGAAAAAGTGCTAGAAAAGCTAAAAGGTCTTAAAATTGATAAATCTCCTGGCCCCGATGGGCTACATCCTAGAGTTCTGAGGGAGGTGGCTGAGGAAATAGCGGTGGCGTTGGTTGAGATCTTTCAAAAGTCACTGGAGTCAGGGAATGTCCCGGATGATTGGAAGATCGCTGTTGTAACCCCCTTGTTCAAGAAAGGATCAAGACAAAAGATGGAAAGTTATAAGCCAATTAGCCTAACCTCGGTTGTTGATAAAATTCTAGAATCCATCATTAAGGATGAGGTTTCTAAATTCTTGGAAGAGCAGGGTCGGATTAGAACAAGTCAACATGGATTTAGTAAGGGGAGGTCATGTCTGACAAACCTGTTGGAATTCTTTGAAGAGGTGACAAGTAGGTTAGACCAGGGAAACCCAGTAGATGTGGTCTATCTAGACTTCTAAAAGGCCTTTGATAAGGTGCCACACGGGAGGCTGCTGAGTAAGGTGAGGGCCCATGGTGTTCGAGGTGAGCTAGTGGTATGGATTGAGGATTGGCTGTCTGACAGAAGGCAGAGAGTTGGGATAAAAGGTTCTTTTTCGGAATGGCAGCCGGTGACAAGCGGTGTCCCGCAGGGTTCAGTGTTGGGGCTGCAGCTGTTCACATTATATACTAATGATCTGGATGAAGGGACTGGGGGCATAGTTTGCTGATGTTTGCTGATGATACGAAGTTAGGTGGAGAGGCAGGTGGTACTGAGGAAGTGGGGACGCTGCAGATGGATCTAGACAGTTTGGGAGAGTGGTCCAGGAAATGGCTGATGGAATTCAATGTGAGCAAATGCGAGGTCTTGCACTTTGGAAAACAGAATAGAAGCATGGACTACTTTCTAAACGGTGAGAAAATTCATAAAGCCAAAGTACAAAGGGATCTGGGAGTGCTAGTCGAGGACTCTATAAAGGTAAACATGCAGGTTGCGTCCGTGATTAAGAAAGTGAATGCAATGTTGTCATTTATCTCAAGAGGATTGGAATATAACAGCACCGTTGTGCTATTGTGACTTTATAAAGCTCTGGTTAGGCCCCATTTGGAGTACTGTGTCCAGTTTTGGGCTCCAAACCTCAGGAAGGACATACTGGCACTGGAGCGTGTTTAGCGGAGATTCACATGGATGATCCCTGGAATGGTAGGTCTAACATACGAGGAACGGCTGAGGATCCTGGGATTGTATTCATTGGAGTTTAGAAGATTAAGGGGAGATCTAATAGAAACTTACAAGATAATACATGGCTTGGAAAGGGTGGACGCTAGGAAATTGTTTCCATTAGGCGGGGAGACTAGGACCCATGGACACAGCCTTAGAATTAGAGGGGGTAAATTCAGAACAGAAATGCGGAGACATTTCTTCAGCCAGAGAGTATTGGGCCTGTGGAATTCATTTCCGCGGAGTGCAGTGGAGGCTGGGACGCTAAATGTCTTCAAGGCAGAGATTGATAAATTCTTGATGTCACAAGGAATTAAGGGCTACGGGGAGAATGCGGGTAAGTGGAGTTGAAATGCCCATCAGCCATGATTGAATGGTGGAGTGGACTCGATGGGCCGAATGGCCTTACTTCCACTCCTATGTCTAATGGTCTTATGGTGACAGGAACTATCAAGACATTTCAGGAAATGTCAAGAGGTGTGAAGAACTATCAAGAAGATCCAATCCTACGGGGAGCTGTTAAAATATGTTTTCAGAATGAAAGTAATTTTCCCAATAGGTTGTAACGTGTAATACAGAACTTAAAATAAACTTTTATTTCCTCTGTATATGGGCAAGTGTTGGCATGGTAAGTGAAAAGGGAAAGGATCAAACTATGTTTTAGCATAAATTAGAATTGGGATTTGGGGGCCATTTTGTATGGGCAGAGGGCCATTGAGAGATACTGGTGACATCTGTGGCCATGGGGACTGCATATAGTTGCAAGCTCGAGGGTACAAGAGTGTGAAACATTTTATTTTTTCTTATTTTAATTTTTAAATATGGTGATGGATTCCAAGGCATCCTGTCTGTCCAACACTCCATCGCAACTGGCAGCCTCCTCAGCTTTTTCTGGATCACTGAACCCAGCTAACCTCCCAGAACCAAAATTGGGAGTGAGGGTGACCATCTTAAAAGTTGGGTAAATAGAACCAGAACTTCCTCTTTGGCTGCAACCTCAACTTGGGAACAAAAACTGGGGACCAAGTGACTGATGCAGAGAAAATTGCATATGAGAGTAAATGAGAAATGTTAACAACAGATTGTAAATGCTTTTGCATGTGCAAAAAAGGCAAAGAGTGCTCTGTGAAAAATTGGATCAATCGGAGGCAGAGGTGAGGACATTATATTGGGGTACAATGAAGAGGCAGAGGTATTAAACAAATATAACCTTCATGGCAGAAGAGTCAAAAATATTATGCAGTATTGGGGAATGAAGTGACTCATGAAAGTTATGAACTTCTTAGCATGGAGACAAACAGCACTGAAGAAAGTAAATGCCAACAAATCTCCTATTGGACATATTGGAATACTTTTTAAACAGGTGATTACAGAGATACTGGAGATATTTGTGTTGATCTTCCAGAATTACATAAGCTATAGAATAGTCCTTATGGCTTGGAACACAGAAAATGTAATAATGTCTATTAACACTGGAAAGGCAAGATAAAAGAGAGAACTATAGGTCAGTTACCTTGACGTCAATAGTTATGAAAATGTTAAAAATCTAATATTATGTATGTCATAATGAGGTACTTTAAAAAGCACATTAAAATGAACCGGAAAAATCAATAGGGATTTATGAAGAAGAATTCATCTTTGACAAATCTGCTAAAGGTTTTCTTTCAGTTTGTATTGAGCAGAATGGATAAAGGGAAACCAGACGATGTGTTTCTGGATTCATTAAGGTCCGGTTCAGAGGTTATTACATTAAATTCAAGGGCTCTTGAATAATTCATCAGCATGGATTAGGAATTGGTTACCAAACCATGAATAGCATGTGGGAATAATATTGTCAAACTATAATTAATGCAGTACCACAAGGGTAATAGTAGGAAGCTCAGTTATTTACAATTAATGACTCAGACGATCAGAGCAAATATAGTGTATCCAACATTTTTTACAATGATTGTGGTCCCTCTAACCTTATAAAAGAGATGTGAATTCCTCTGTGATCAACATGAAAAGTTGTACAACGCGATTTCACATTTTAAGACCTTTGTAAACAATTCACTGTGTCTAAGTGGACCCCATGAGCTAATGCACATGAGTCTCTTGGAACTCAGCCAAATATTCATAATTAACTTAGAGTCTCAGAATAAGGAATGTCTCAATTAGGACTGAGCGGAAGACTAAATTTTTAATTTAAAAGAATGTGAACCTTTAGAATACCCAACCACAGAAAATTGGTCAACGTTGATTATATTCAAACCACGGTTTGATCGATTTCTGTATCCGAAGGGAACTAAAGGATATAAGAATAATGTAGGAAGCTGTAACTGATGACCCACAATCTTGTTGAACAGTGGAATAAGTTCAAAGGGTCAGATGAGTGCTCCTGTTCTTATTTTCTGTCTTCTTAAATATTCCAGGACTGAGCCAGCAGAGAAATATTAGTCAGATTTAGTGTTCTTTGCACTAAATGTGGGACACGAGCAGTTCAGCAAAGATATGCTGCTCAAACCTGTGACAAAGCCTACCACAGGTAATTAAGTGCTGTCAGGGAGGCTTCTTGGTTTAAAGGCCATGATGGTTGCTGGGTTGCACAGATCGCTCATGGAGCTCCCTGTCCAAAACTTCATTGCTGAAGTGTTCTTGCCAACCAGCAACCATCCTTCCTTCTACCTGCCTTGCCATTTCTAGGAAATGGAAAATCTTACCCATTGTCTCTGATTTCAGGAATTGCCCACTCGCTTTCTTTGATCAATCAATCTTTTGATTTTTTTTCCCAAATGAAAAATGTATTCTTTTTCTACCAGAATTACTCCATGATCCTGCTTTACTTCTCTTTCTCTCTGTCTTGTTGCTTCATTTGATTTTTGGTCTATAGTTCTGTATAATCATTATTTTGCAAAGGCAGGAAATCTGCTAAAACATTTTATTTTCATATTGGTCTGTCTCACCAGCTATAATTTACATCCCTGATAATTAATATTCTCAAAAGGTCATTTATATGAATTATGGTATGATTTGATATATTCAAAATATTAAATTGCTTGAGAAAAACAAGTAAAATTCCCCTTTCAAAGTGAGCTGCGTGTTTAGATTTTTTTTGATTACTAGGCAAAAAAAAGAATCATAAATTTGTTTTGTAATGAAATACTTTAGGAAAAGCTTTGTGTGCTTTTGTGTCCTTTGGAGAACAGCTGGGGGTCACAAGCAGTCCAGTGATAAGCAATGCATCATCCTGCAGTGCTGAAAAGAGAACAATAGAATGAGAAATGGGAAGCAACATTAACAAATCAGAGTACCTTTGGATTTGCAGAGAATTCTTTTGACTGCAGATTCTGTTAAAGGAGCAGAATACCAACTAAAGAGAATTATCCAATTAGTACTAGTCTTAGAGGAAAGAAAAACAGGAATTTTTTTAACTTGAAGCCCTGTGCATCAAGATCTTAGGAAGGGAATTATCTGTGAGATTATTTTGAAAGGAAGCACTTACACAAGATATGTCTTATTTAGTAGAGAAGCTGAAAACATCTGCGCTGCTACTTTTCGGGATAAAGGGGTTAAAGTCATTGCGCTGAAACGAGTAAAACACAGCTTTGGAGGAGCCCTGACATAAAACTTGCACCATAACTCAGGATCATTGACTTCTTCAAAGCCAAGGTGTACAAATTAATCATGGAAAGAAAATTACACTCGCTGCAGTATCATTATGATCTAATGCACTGCAAAATTTACAAAGAAAAACTCTCTCCTTTGACTCATCTTACAACTTTTTTAAAATGGATGTGTTTTAAATGTTTGCCAACTGGTTGGGAAAGTTAGAAGCCTCCTAACATTTAGCACTAAGCCTTCAAAAGTCATTGAGTAGAGCTCTGTATACATATTGGTTATCATCAGCTGAGACTTATCAGTCAGTAGGATAGCAATGATCTACTGAACCAGCAGTACACTCCATGTGTATTGTCTGTGCTTCATAACTGTGATGTAATTGATTTCTGTGTTTCAAAAGATACAATCAGTTTTTGCTAATATTTTAGGGCAACTTTTATTATTAAATAAAATCTGAGTCATAATGTATTTTTTAAAGCTTCAATGATCAATCTATTGTGTAGTTTCCTGTTTTTATTAGTTACATCAAGCTTTAATGCTTTATTTTGATGAATTCCTAGCCTTAGCTAGTCTAAATTTGATTTGCCATGTCACCAAAATAAAGGAATCTGGGCAGAAACTGATCATATTTTGTTAAAACATCAGCTCATTTCTGCTCTGTGGCACCAGGTTTATTTTAAATGTTTCATGTGAAATATCACAGAATTTCAACAAGAATTTTCATTCTGTACAATTTGAATTTCTCAATTGCACTGATTTGAAATGCCTGGTGCTAGAAACTGGCCAAACCCACAGTAAGAGCCAAGTCCCCACAGCCTTCCCATTCCATTCCCTAAAGCAGGAATTAATCACCCTTTGGGAATTTCCATTCATTCTGGGGCATTAAGCTGTTCCAAAAATTATGCTAGTTCTTTTGGATACAATAGACATCAATTAGAGTGTTGAAAAGGTTTTTGGGCAGTTTTTTTTGAGTTTGAAACACACTGCTGTACCATATCCTAACCAGGAAGTGGTTTTGTCATTTCGAATTGAGTTACCTGGTGGTGGGATTGTTATTACGATTCAAGATACGTTTTTGTGATAAACCCATTTTCTGATGTATTAATTGAACTACATCTAGGTACCACTCTTAAACGCACCAATAAATATTTTTAAGGTGACTTCGATTTGTGTTACTCTATACTTGTGAGTATTGTTTGCAGTTCTCACCAACATATTGTAAAAAGAATATACAGGAATCAGATAAGATTTACAAAATATTTTTTATTCATTCATGGGCTGCAGGTATTACTTGGTAGGCTAGCACTTATTGTCCATTACTCATAGTTCTAGAGGAAGTAGTGGTGAGCTGCATTCTTGAACTGCTGCAGTCCTCGTGATGTATGCTTTCCTTTGTAGGTCAGAGCATTGAGGATAGGAGTCGAGGGCCATGGTGTGGCTGTAAAGGATATTGGTAAAGGACATTGGCCACTTTTGGAGTATTGCATGCAATTCTGGTCCCCTTCCTATAGGAAGGATCTTGTGAAACTTGAAAACATTCAGAAAAGATTTACAAGGATGTTGCCAGGGTTGGAGGGCTTGAGCTATAGGGAAAGGCTGACTAGGCTGGGGGTGTTTTCATTGGAGCATCAGAGGCTGAGGGTGACCTCATAGAGGTTTATAAAATCATGGGGCATGGATAGTGTAAGTATACATGGTCTTTTCCCTGGATTGGCAGGATCCAGATATAGAGGGCACAGGTTTAGGGTGAGAGGGGAAAGATTTAAAAGGGACCTAAAGGGCAAATTTACCACGCAAAGGGTGGTGCATGTATGGAATGAACTGCCAGAGGAAGTGGTGGAGGCTAGTACAATTGCAACAAATAAAAGGCATTTGAAGGAGTACATGAATAGAGAGAGTTTGGAAGGAGATTGGCCAAGTGCTGGCAAATGGGACTAGATTAATTTTGGTATCTGGTCGGCATGGACGAGTTGGACTGAAGGGTCTGTTTCTGTGCTGTATATCTCTATGACTGTATATGAAAATACTCACAGTATTGTCAGGCAGGGAGTTCCAGGATATTGACTCAGCAACAGTGATGGAACAGTAACATTCTTCTAAATTAGTATGGTGTATGGATTGAAGAGGAAATTGCAGGTGATGGTGTTCCCTTGCACCCTTTGTACTAGGTGGTTGAGGTCACCAGTTTGGAAGAGCTATCAGATTTACTACAGTGCACCTTGTAGATGATGCATACATCTACCACTGAACACTGGTGGCGAAGGGGATGAATATTGAACATGAAGGATGGCTTGACAATTCAGCAGGTAGCTTTGTTCTGTATGGTCTCAAGCTTTTTGAGTCTTGTAAGAGCTGCACTCTTGCAGATAACTGGAGAGTACTTCATTACACTCCTGACTTGTATTTTGTAGATGGTGGATACTCCTTTGGGAGATAAGTGGCAAATTGCTTGTCACAGAAATCTTAATGTCTGATCTGCCCCTCATAGTCACAGTTTTTAAAAGACAGGCTCACTTCAGTTTATGGTCAAAGGTGACCCCAGGTTATGGATGGTGGGGGATTCAATAATGATAACATCATGGGTGAAGATTATATTCTGTCTTGTTAGAGATGGTCATTCTCAGCCCAAGCCTGGATTTTATCAAGGATTTGCTTTATATAACCATGGTCTGCTTCAGTATTTAAGGAGTTGTGAATGGTACTGTACTTTGTGTAATCATCAGTGACATCCTCACTTCTGACATTATGATGGAGGAAAGGTCACTGATGAAGCAGCTGAAGATGGCTTTGCACTGAAGACATTACCCAAAGGATTTCCTGCAGTTATGTTCTGGAGCTGAGACAGGTGACTCTCAAACAGACATGTTTCTTTATGCTAGGTATGACTCCGAATAGCAGTGAGCTTTTCTGCTGATTCCCATTGATTCTAGCTTTGCTAGGGCTTCTTGATGCCATACTGGGGCATTGATGCCAAAGGCTGTGACTCTCTCCTCTGGTGTTCAGCTCCTTTTACAATGAGGTCAGTAATTCCAGCAGAATCCTGCCTTGAAGATGAGTGAGCAGGTTATTCCTTTGCAAATACAGCTTGGAAGAAGTATTGATGCCCTGCTTCAAACACTTTGCTGATAGTTAAGAGTAGTCTGAAAAGCAGAAATTGGTCATGTTGGCTTAATCTTACTTTCTGTGGCCAGGACATACCTGGGTAATATTCCATATTGTCAGATAATGCTACTGTTCTAGCTTTAATGAAATAGCTTTGGCTGGGGCTGCTTAACTCTAGGGTACAAATTTTCATTACCATTGCCATTATGTTGTCAGGTCCATAGTCTGACATATCCAAATGCGTCAGCCTTTTCCTCATAGCACAGAGTGAACTGGATTGGCTGAAGACTGACATCTGTGATGCTGGGGACCTCAGAGGATGTCAAGATAGCTCATTCTCTCAATACTGCCAGCAAAAGATGGATGCAAATGTTTCAGCTTTGTCCATTGTACTGGTGAGCTGGCCTCCCACATAGTTGAGCACAATTTTTTTTAATGAAAAGCATCCTGTTAGTTGCTTAATTGTTCACCTTCATTCATGACTGGATATGGCAGAGCTTAAATCTGATCCATTGGTTGTGGCGTCACTTAGCTCTGTCAATTTGTGTTAGTTCCACAGTTTGGCATGTAGTTCTGTGTTGTTACTTCACCAGGCTACCTCCTTAGTTTTACAAATTCATGATGCTGCTCCCGGGTTGCTCTCTTGCACTATTTATTGAACCAGGGTTGATCTTCCAGCTGGATAGCAATGGTAGAGTGTGGGATATGCTGATCCATGAAGCTACCAATTGTCGTTGAATACAGTTCTGCTGTGGACTTGAACAGCACGAGGACAGTGCAATGGTTACTCTTACTGATACTATCATGGAAGGACACAGCTACATCAAATAGGTTGAAATATATTCCCCTCTTGTTGGTTCCATCACAATCTGCTAAAGACTTAGTCTGACAGCCATTTCCTTTAGGACTCAGCCAGTCCAGTCAGTAGTGGTGCTGCTTGAGCTACTTTCGGTGATAGACACTGATCTCCCCTGCTCAAGGACATTCTATACCTCTGTTACCTTCAGCACTTCCTCCAAGGAGGGAGTACTGATTGAGGAGTACTGATTCGTCAGATGAGGGCTGGGGTGCTCATAACAGAAATGGGATACTAAAATGCATATACATACTATAAAGGTCAGAGTGAAAAAAGAAGGCACTGGGGGTGGTCAAATAGAAGTCTTCAAGATAATGAAATAATTTTGGTTTCCACTTGTGGCAGAATAAGAGGCAATCAACATAACTTAGTCATCAAGAATTCCAATTGTAAATTCCGAAATAAACTGGAAGTCTCAAATACATAAACTGATTAAAGTGAATGGTGCAGGTGAAATTAAGAGAAGCTTGACAAGCGTATTAGGGAGAAGAAAATAAATGGTTATGACTGCTTTTAATTTTTTCACCAGTTCCTCCTGGCATATATGGACCAGATCAAATCCCTCAAAATATTAGGAAGAAAATCTAGACCCTAACTCTTTCTTATATTAAAGGTTAATGTAAGGTTGGACAAACTACCAGATTCAAAGCAAAATACAATTTATTCATCAACTTAGGAGGAAAAATATCAAAAGACAATTCTGAGAGAAAACTCGGAGGGAGAATGTAGCAGCTGGGGGAGCTTCACTGCCTTCCAACCCTGTTGAGATCCCAGTAACAATTGTTGAAAGCTTATTAAAAATCCTGGTTCTGTGGGAGCTTGACCACACCCATTCAGGCTGCTTACTTTTATTCCAACATTAAAAAAAACCAAAGCGTCACAAATAGTTTACATTCTCATAGACTGCTTGGCACCTCTCCCCCAATCTTTCTGTAAAATAAGAACATAGAACATAGAATGTAGAAAAGTACAACACAGAACAGGTCCTTCAGCCCACGATGTTGTATCAAGGAGTATTCCTAATCTAACATAGAATAACCTAACTACAAACCCATCAATTCACTGCTGTCCATGTGCAGGTCCAGCAGTCACTTAAATGTCCCCAGTGACTTCACTTCCACCACCACCACTGGCAACGCATTCCATGCATTCACAACTCTCTGTGTAAAGAACCTACCTCTGACATCTCCTCTATACCTTCCTCCAAACACCTTAAAACTATGATCCCTCATGCCAGTCAATCCTGCCCTGGGGAAAATTCTCTGGCTATCAACTCTATCCATGCCTCTCATTACCTTGAATACCTCGATCAGGTCATCTCTCTTCCTCCTTCTCTCCAGAGAGAAAGGTCCAAGTTTAGTCAACTCTCTTCATAAAACAAACCCTCCAGTCCAGGCAACATCCTGGTAAACCTTTGCACTCTCCAAAGCCTCTGCATCTTTCCTATAATAGGGTGACCAGAACTGGGCACAATATTCCAAGTGTGGTCTCACCAGGGTACTGGAGAGCTGCTGCAAAACCTCACAGATCTTAAACTTGATCCCCACTCTTAATGAAAGCCAAAACCACTATGTGCTTTCTTAACAACCCTATCCACTTGGGTGGCAACTTTGAAGGATCTATGTACTTGAACACCTAGATCCCTCTATTCCTCCAAGAATCTTGTCTTTCATCCTGTATTCAGCATTCAAGTTCGACCTTCCAAAATCCATCACTTCGCATTTATCCAGGTTGAACTCCACCTGCCATTTCTCAGCCCACCTCTGCATCCTGTCTATGTTATGCTGCAGCCTGAAATAACACTTGATACTATCAACAGTACGTCCAATCTTTGTGTCATCTGCAAATTTACTAACTCACCCCTCAACCTCCTCATCCAAGTCATGTATAAAAATTACAAAGAGCAGAGGCCCATGAACAGAGTCCTTAGGACACCACTCACCACTGACCTCCAGGTAGAATATTTCCCATCTACAACCACTCTCTGCCTTCTGTCAGCCAACCAATTCTGAATCCAGACAGCCAATTCACCCTGTATCCCATACCTCCTGACTTTATAAATGAACCTACCGTGGGGAAATTTATCAAATACCTTGCTGAAGTCCATATACAACACATCTACTGCTCGGCCTTCATCGATTGGTCTCGTCACCTCCTCAAAGAACTCAATAAGATTTGTGAGGCATGATCTGCCCCTCACAAAGCCATGCTCTCTGCCTTTAATCATGCTCTGCTTTTCCAAATAGTCATAAATACTATCTCTCAGAATTCTTTCCAAAACTTTGCTGACCACAGATATAAGACTTACTGGTCTGGAATTGCCAGGGATTTCCCTGTTAGCCTTCTTGAAAAGAGGTAAAACATTCACCTCCCTCCAAATCTCTGGTATGACTTCCATGGAGAGTGAGGAAGCAAAGATCTTCACCAGCAGCTTAGCAACCTCCTTTTTTGCTTCCCAGAGCAACCTAGGATAAATCTGGCCTGGCCCTGGAGACTCATCAATCTTAATGCTTGCCAAAATTTGCAGCGCATCAACTTCTCAAGCCTATTTCCCAGCTCCTCAAAGTTCTCATTCACAACAAGGTCCCTTTCCTTAGTGAAAACCGAAGAAAAATTCTCATTTAGGGCTTCCCCTATCTGCTCAGACTCCATGCACATATTCCCTATGCTATCCTGATCGGCCCTACCTTCTCCTTGATCATTCTCTTATTCCACATGTATGAGTAAAATGCCTTTAGGTTCTCCCTAATCCTTCCTGCCAAGCCTTTTTCATGTACCCCCCCCCCCCCCCTCCGCCCACCCACCCTGGCTCTTCTCAGTCCAGTTCGGAGCTCCTTTCTAGCAATCCTGTAGCAATTCTAAAACTGTGCTTAGACCCTTGCTTGTCCACCTTACATAAACTGCTTTCTTCCTTTTGACAAGAAGCTCCTCTGTTCTCGTCATCCAAGACTCCTTAATCTTACATTTTCTTGCCTGTCTCAGAGGAACAAATTTGTGCATCACTCGCAACAACTGCTCCCTAAATAGTCTCCACATGTCTGCTGTGCCATTTCTGTGGAACAATTGCTCCCAATCTGTACTTCCCAACTCCTGTCTGTTAGCGTCATATTTTCCTTTTCCCCAATTAAATATCTTCCCATAGTAAGTGCACCTTTCCCTCTCCATAGCTATGGTAAATGTGAGGCAGTTATGGCCACTGTCACCAAAGTGTTCTCCCACCGCGAGTTCTGACACCTGTCCTGGCTCACTGCTGAGCATGAAATACAAAATGGCCTCTTCCCTCATTGGCCTGTCTACATACTGAATAAGGAAACCCTCCTGAACATACCTGACAAAAACAGCTCCATCCAAACCATCTGCACTAAGGAGGTTCCAGTCAATATTGGGAAAGTTGAAGTCACCCATAACAACAACCCTGCTACATCTGCACTTTTCCAAAATCTACCAGCCTATGAGTTCTTTGATCTCCCTACTGCTATTAGGAAGTCTGTAGAAAACCCCTGATGATGTGGCTGATTCTTTGCTGTTCCTGGCTTGTTAAACAAACTAGGACAAAACACACTTTTTAAAGCCACAGCATGGTCACATTTAAATTTCAATAGAAAGATGGTAGAAATAGAATGTATGACTGGTGATTTATTGTGATCAAAATGGTCCATTTCTGTGCTCTATATCTTATGGAATCCATTGTAAAGTGCACCTAGAATGCTCTGATTTGTGGAAAACTTTGTATTCAGTTGAATCCAAATATGTTTGAGACAAAATTCAAGGAAAGGGAACACTTCTCAAAATGGGTTTATTTTTTTCAATGACATTCACTGTTTCCACCCAAAGTACAATATGTGTTCTCATAACTTGCGACTGACCTCTAAGTTAAACATTGGCATTCTGAACCCAGTACTCTATAAAATTCTGACTCATTCTTACTGCAAGAAGCGTCAAAATGATTAATGGTGCACAATAGTCCTGTCCTCATGACAACCATCAGACCGCCTGAAATCATACCTGAAGAGATTGACAGCTGAAGTCAGATTCCTGGTCATCAATAATTTATTATTTCAATTTCCACAGTTGAGTAAGTTTTAAAAGTGGAGAGTTTGTGCATCAAATGCAGGTAGAGTGCTGGGTTTACCTTGCTCTGCAAATTTTGTGACAAGATTTTGAGTTAACATTATTTTAGTAGTTGTAGTCAGAATCAGCAGTTTATCTTCCATGAAGCACAAAAGGAGGGCATTTTAACCATAAGCCTGTGTTGACTCTCTCAAAATTACAAATTCCTTCCCTTCGCCTGCTCTTTTCCCTTAAGCTGGTAATTCTAACTTTTTGAAAAGAGATCTACTCGATTTTTAAAATTCTGATTCAGAACAACCTGCTGACTAAAAATGTTTTCATTCTACCTTTTCCTCCAAAAAAATTAGATGGTAAATATGTCTCACTGAGGTGTTGAGTTATACAGAGTAGGAAAAGACAAGTTTCTGCTGCAGAGCATGTGGCCCACCAGATGTAAGTTACAACCAGAATTGAACGTTTTCTTCATTTCCGATTTCTTCATTACAATGTTTGAACCACTTCCAGAGAGTATGTTAATTGTTTATGTCCCTACCTATTGATGTTATAACCAAAAGCAGGAATGGTAAAGACTATTGGGGTCAGTTTCCCACTTGTAAATGTTTACCTTCCATCTTTGTTAATTGTTTCAGGTGACTCATTAGTGCTTGTATCTATAGTGCTATGATCCCAGTTGATGGTAATACTGGATAATTCAGGTTCTCGAGGGAAGTCTGTCTTGATAGACCATAAGTTCCAATTTTAAAATTTAGTTACCTTGTTCCTCGTTAGTCAGTCACTGAACGTGGGGCTGCTCATGTACTTTTAACAAAAGACATTAAAGTTTATTACACACAAGGAAAACTAAAACCCATAGAAAATAACATTTGGGAAGGCCTTATTATGACCAGCAAATAGAAAGTTTCATTCCTTTTTTTCTCAGCAATACTCCTTACAGATTTTCAAACCCAGTGAGATATCACTCATGTTTTCACTTTAAACTTCCTTATGCACCTGATGATAACACAATCATTTTCTTTGAGCGAGTTTCTGCACATTCACCAGTTCTAATTCGCTGTCTCTCCTAAAGACAGATTGCCACAGGCCAAGTTATTGATTTTTCTCACTGACTTCTAAGAGAAAAAAAAAGTGTTTTTTTTAACAGCTACTTTGACAAGTCTCGGCTGCTAAACAGTATATCTGCTGGCGTGGATCTTTTCTTCTAAGTTGACCCTATTTCTGACCTCTGGCTGCTCTTTCTGTGAACCATTAAAGCTCAATTTAGTAAACACTTTAGCAGTAATCTCACCAGGTAGCTTTTCCAATCATTTTGCTTAAATTACATGATTTCTTGGAAATGATGTTTTGACCCATTGCTAAAAGAATGAATTTTTGACTCTTAGGAATGAGGACATCTTTGCAGAACTGAAAACCAAAACCCATTTACATCTACTTGAGAACTCATTTCCCAAATAATGAAAACATATATCTCTGTTGTTATAATCATATATAAGAAAGCTGTTAATTGTATAACTTTAGTTATATAAATATAACAACAAACTAATAAATTAATAAATAATTTATTTCAGTGCTCATTCCTTGCTTGTTAACTAGGGTTTTGTTGATTAGATTAGATTCCCTAAAGTATGGAAACAGGCCCTTTGGCCCAGCAAATCTATACCGACCCTTTGAAGAGTAACCCACCCAGACCAATTCCCCATATATGCACCTGACACTATGGGCAATTTAGCATGGCCAATCCACCTAACCTGCACATCTTTGGACTATGGGAGGAAACCGGCGCACTCAGAGGAAACCCACACAGGCACTGGGAGAATGTGCAAACCCCACACAGACAATCAGCCAAGCTGGAATTGAACCTGGGTCCCTGGTGCTGTGAGCCAGTAGCGCTAACCACTAAGTCACCATGCCACCCCATTCATTCATTGTCTTTCCAGCTGTACTGGTGGGTTAACATTTCCACAATATGTCTGCGAATGTCAATGCTCAAGCACCTGGCCGTGCACATGAGGTTGGTTGTGAAACTCATTATTTTATATGGAATGTTGAGCTTCTGTTTTAAAGGGTAGGAAATTAGGGAAGTCTTGCAAAAAATTATGGAAGGCACTAGTTAGGTCACAGCCTAGAATATTTTGAACAGATTTTGTTTCCTTATTTATGGAAGAATGTATTTGCATTGGAGGCAGTCCATTGAAGGTTCACTGTATTTGTTCTGGGTATGAAGGCACTTTCCCATGAGGCATTGAGTTGGCTGTGTTTGTATGAATTGGAGTTTTGAAGAATGAGAGAAGACCTTATTAAAATGTATGTCTTATAGGCTTTACCTCTCACCCAACCCTTCTCCTTAAAGACATTCCTTAGAATCTCACATCTTTTCCAAAGCTTGTTGTCTGAATACTGCCTAATATTGTTTGTGAAATGTAAAGTTTCTGTAAAGTGCGTTGGGACGTATTACTCCTTCAAAGAGGTTTCATAAATGCATGTTGCTGTTATTAAAAGAAAGGCTTGTGTTTATATAGTGCCTTTTGTGATCTCAGGCCATCATTACTAATGCATTGTGAAGCTACTTGGTGAAATAGGTAACCAAATGTCAATATTTATTGAGCAGTTTTTTTTTAGAGTGCAACATCACAATGACTGCCTCCTCCCAAACAACAGTCATCCCAGTGGGTTCTCTTTATACACTTCTGGGAAAACCAGTGGCAAACAACAAAGGGATAAATGATTAGATTAGATTAGATACTTAGAGTGTGGAAACAGGCCCTTCGGCCCAACAAGTCCACACCGCCCCGCCAGAGCGCAACCCACCCATACCCCTACGTCTACCCCTTACCTACACTATGGACAATTTAGGATGGCCAATTCACCTGACCTGCACATCTTTGGACTGTGGGAGGAAACCGGAGCACCTGGAGGAAACCCATGCAGACACGGGGAGAACGTGCAAACTCCACACAGTCAGTCGCCTGAGGTGGGAATTGAACCCGGGTTTCTGGCGCTGTGAGGCAGCAGTGCTAACCACTGTGCCACCGTGCCGCCCACTTGATTAACCACTTTGGAAAGGATACTTCAGTAACAAAAACAAAATCTAAAGAAACTTATCAAATTAAAGTTATGCACTACAGCTTCCATTCTCCACCCATCTCCTTCTCCTCACAGCGTCCATTGACTACAGAAAGCTTCAAATTTACTGGACACTGTATGCTGTCTCTCCATGGAAAGCAAGGTCCAGAGAAGTGGGAGGTTTGGGCATACCCTACCCCTCAACTGATGGTTAAGTAATCCTGTTTATGGATATCTTGATTAGATCCGGGAGCAGACCCACAAGGCAGTTCTCTGACCTCCCCAACTCCTGCCTCACTGGATGGCGAACGTTTGTGAAGGTGGGACCACCACCTTCAAGTTTCCCTCCAAGCCACTCACCATCTTGATGTAGAAATACCTCACTGTTCCTTCACTGTCACTGAGTCAAAATCCTGGAATTCCCACATTTATGGCATTGTGGATCTACTCACAGCAGGTGGCCTGCAGCAGTTCAAGAAGGCAGCTCACCACCACCTTCTTAAGGGCAACTAGGGACGGATAGTAAATGCTGGTCAGCCAGCGGTATCCACATCCCACAAATGAATAACAAAAATGCAAATAAACCTCAAGAAACAGACCATAAGATATTGGAATAAGGAATGCAACCTCTTACATTCATCATAAACCTGGATCACGCACTCCCCAAGGCCACAGTAAACACAGGTGGCCCTGGGAGCTGAGAACCAACTTCACATTTTGCTGCGTGGGACTGCTACTTGCAATAGCTGCCAAACCACCATTCCAATAGAGAAAGGGAGGACTCCTCTTCCAGGGACTCCCTCCCTCCTCTGAATGACAGGGTGGAATGTCAAAGCATTTCGAGATGAAACTCAATCTGATGACACAGCACTCCCATTAAATTATACCAGAGTGTCTTTTCGATTTTGTGTTCAAATCTTTAGAACAGGATTTGAACCAACACTTTGATTGGCTTAACTCTGAATTGAGGCTGCTCCCACCTTGCAGGGTAGGCTACATCTCCCTCTTTGAGTTGCAGACCTCTGTTATTCCTTTGTATTTTTTACATCAGGTTGAGGGTTTCTGTTGTTCTTTGATATGGGGGTTCAAGAAAGCTTCAGAGCATGATATTGCATCAGTCATTAGATAAGATTAGGTTAGATTTCCCACAGCATGGTAAAAGGCCATTCAGTCCATGGCATTCAGATCACTATCATGGCTCACCACGTTGTATGGTGAAGCTAAAGCAAATTCTCAGATTACTTGCATACTGGTGGTATATGTTGCCATCAATACTTTCTGAGTATCTGTTTCTCGAAGACTGTATGGTCTCATGTGGATGAGAATAACCACTTACTGGTCTGACTAGAGAACTCTTGTCTTAAACAAGATCTAACTTATTGCATTTCTAGAATGAGTCACAAGCTATAAGAGAATGACATTCATTATTACAAAGACTGTTATGAATATCTAGCCTTCCATCTGAATACTTTGAGCTCCCTAGTTACTCTTCCCTCCAATCTCAAGACTGTATCATGGGCAGTATTTTTGGTAAGCAATCAATATTAACCCATGCAGACCAATATATAACATATGCACTGTTTGTTTTCAATATAATGCATGATGTATCGGCAGGTTCTTTTCTTCAGGGAGTGGAAACTGAAGTAGCAATAACTGCATAGTTAGCAAATTCAGTCATCTCACCCGATAATCCACCAGTATAAACACAGGCATGTTAAACTATCCAAGGAGATGAAAGACATTTCCATGACTCAATACGTGAAGGACGTTTTCATGCTATTCCGAGAAAGTCAAAGTTGCAAAGGAAATGACTAATATTTACACAGCTAGGGTAGTCATCAGATGACTGCATTAGACCTGGAGCTAATTTGTTTAAATGTTCGGAATGCTGAAATAGTGAAGATAAATTCTTAAAATACATGCTTCAGTATTTTTTTGTGAAGTGTCACTTTGCTCTCGTCTTTGAGTCAGAAGATATAGCATCCAACGCCCACTCCACAGACTTTAGCACGTAAGCCTGGATTGATGCTTCATTACAGTAACCAGGTAGTGTTGCATTGTTAGAGATTGAGCCAGGTAGCTCAGTCGGTAGAGCATCAGACTTTTGGAACGGCACGGTGGTTCAGTAGTTAGGAGTGCTCCTTCACAGCGCCATGGACCCGGGTTCGATTCCAACCTTGGGTGACTGTCTGTGTGGAGATTGCACATTCTCATCATGTCTGCATGGGTTTCCTCAGGGTGCTCTGGTTTCCTCCCACAAGCCAAAGATGTGCAGTTTAGATGAATTGGCTATGCTAAATTGCCCTTAGAGTTCAGGCATGTGTAGGTTAGTTGCATTAGTTGGGGTAAATATAGGATAATAGGTTAGGGGAATGGGTCTGTGTGGGTTACTCTTCAGAGGGTTGGCGTTGACTTGTTGGGCTGAAAGGCCTGTTTCCACACAGTAGGCATTCTCTGATTCTGGCTCCTTCAAGATGGTTGTTGAAGAAAGTCTGCCCTTACAATGTTAAAAATCATTGGACTATAACCTGATGTTGTGTGATTCTTAACTTTGTCCACCCAGTCCAACACCAGCAACTTCTCATCATGCTCTTACAACGGTAGTGCAGAGACAGTAAGGGAACCCAAAGTCTTCCTGCCTTCACAGGATGTTGACAATGGTGGGAAAGTCAGTGGTGCCATCTGTCAAACACAGATAGGTGACCAATTCCTGTCAGTATTCTACTGGCTTCTGGACAAGCCACACCTGAATTGTGGAGACCACTAGGAATATTGATGCAGCTTTCCACCAGGTTTCCTTATCACCTTTCTGACTGTGCCCAAGGCTATGCCAACAGGTACACTGGTGGAAATGGCAGCCTCTGTAGTTCTCCCACTGGATTGAGAACCTCTCTAACAGCTGAAGCTTGCTTCTCTGCACTCCAGTATATGAAGTGAAGGGTTTTTCCTGAGTTTCAAGAGTTTAAAAATGGACATTCTTTCTTTCACATGCAACCTCAGTCATGACCACTTCTATAAGTAATGTTCTATAAGAGAGTTGGCTAAAATGGGGTCAGTTCAAATGCCTAAATTTTCATTTTGTGAAAGATTTAAACAGATTTGCAAACATTTAACATTCAAAATAATTTTAATGACTTTATTGAAGGAATACCTTCGCGATTTAAAAATTTAAAAATTCCTTCAGAGTTTAAAACATGGAAAATCTCCCAAACAAGCACTGAAGATGAAAACTTTAATTTTTTTTCTTACATCATAGTGTATTGCACTTTAAAAGTTTACAAGGAGATTTACTCAGCTTCATTGGTAATTAAAATTTGATTACAATTTTAACAAAATTTTGAGAGCTGGGAGTCATTTGACAAGTATCAAAACAAAAGCATTGATACCACGCTTCAAATATAAATGAAATTGAAGATATAGCAGAATGCAAATAATTTATAATGAATAAAGCTTTCAAAATGTAAAGAGATCAATGTAGTTTCAACAAAGAAATGGTTACATTATAATTCCAGGCTGATTCAAAGTTACAGATATTTCAGATCGAGAAATTGTTCACCAGAGGGAAGCTTCAGGTTTATACACCAAATCACAAATGTCACAAGATAATACATCACTTTTTTCTGCAGGACCATGGCTGATCATGCTATTAGCAGACAAGAAGTTAAAGAAACTGTTCTCGCCTTTGATAACATCTTAAAAGCAGTCAACAACCATTTTCCTGTTAACAAACAATCACATTATGAGATGTGCTAAATTTCAGAAAAGAATAGAACTTTCCAAAAGCCTGTTGACAACTTCATCAATGATCTTTACAGAGCTTCTGAACTGTGCGAATTTGGAGCATTACAACTAGGACTAATAAGACAGAACTGCTGTTGGAATTTCTGATTCATCGCTTTCAGAATTTTTTTTACAACCTAAGGAAACTCTCAAACTGGAAAAGGCTACCCAGATTGCTTTAGAAGTTGAAATTAGGGAAACATTTACTCCAGAAGCCCATCAGAGCCAATTAACTACACAAAAGATGAATCTTCCAAACAATCACACGGCAAACTATGCAAAGAGTGGTTAAATCTTTTTATGTGAGGAGTTACTGTCCAAAATGGGGAGCAAAAAAAACCCACATACAAATAAAAGCATTATTGAGTTTTATCACAGTATCAATTTTGCAAATAAATGGGGCATTTGCAAAAGATGGAGCGCCTATTACCAAGGCAAATATGGCTGCCACAATCCATCTGTGCAAAATTGTACTCATGATTTTGGGCCAGCATAGCATTAAATTTAAAATTAATTGTAAGATTTTGGAAAACACAGTAAAAATTATAATCAGGCTATAAATTTGTTTGAAAATTAACACTTCCGAAGATCATTCAATAATCTCTCAGACACAACTCCAATTAGATTGTGAACTGGTGGATTGGCTGCCCCACAGTGCCAGGGACCCAGTTTCTTCCAGCCTCAAGTGAAGCTTGTCTGTGTGGAGTTTGCATGTTCTCTCCGTCTTGGCATTGGTTCCCTCCAGGTGCTCTGATTTCCTCCCACAATCCAAAGATGTACATGTTAGGTGGATTGGTCATGCTTAATTGCCAGTACCATCAGGGATTTGCAGATTAGGTGGGTTAGCAGTGGGTAATATAGGGTTGCAGGGATAGGATAGAAGGTTTGGTCCAGGTATGATGATCTTCAGAGGGTTGGTGTGGACCTAGTGGGCTGAATGGCCTGCTGCTACACTGTAGAGATTCTATGGTGGACCTCCCATTGACTCCCCATCACTGATAAAATTGTATCGGGGTAGGAACCAGTGTGGAGGTGACCAACACATCAACCTTATGTATTATGTCCAATTTTACAGCCCACGCACCTGCCAGGTTCAAGAGAGGAGAAGATCCAGTTGTTAATGTGGAGGGATCACAGGGATAAGTATCATATTGGCCTCATTATCAAAGCTCCTGCGAGCACTCACTTGCTAGAAATACAGTTAAAGAATAGGTGAGCTCTCGGTCAGTACGAATATCCATGATGTGTCTCTGCACACATCAATGCCTTCAGGACAAGGAAACATTGTCGACCATTGCATAAGGCGCAAACACCTTCTGTTCTATGAATAATTAAATAGAGGCTCTGGGAAAATGAGAAAAGATAGATGTCAAAAAGAAGGTCAAAGATTGTGATGAATTTACTGTTCAGAAATAATGTAGACCGACTTGTTCAGTGTTAAGGCCACTGAGAGGTAAATGTATTCATAAAGCCTGTACTTGACACCTGAGCCACGAGACAAAAGGTCAAGGTGTTAAATTCAGTTTTGTCAAAACAAATTGACAGCATTCAGAAAGCTTTGGATTGCCTTCACAGTCGGTGTCTGCCCCACTCAACCTACTCTCCTTCTCATCTCCTGAAAAGAGTTGATGGTCTCTGGCATATAGTTGCTTCAGTGCTTCCATTGAGTATCCAGGGTTTAACTCACTGTACCTGATCTTAAAGTGGATCTCCCAGTGAAAACTTACTGCCAGAAGGATGGGAAATTGTGGAATCATTGCACAGCTCAATTCTGTCCCATACACACATGCTTGCGCATACATCTACACAGACACACACACACAAACGACATGCACAGACACGCACAAAGACGTGCACATACACACAGGTACACACACATGGACAGACATACATTCACACCCACATACATGCTCTCACAGACGCACATACCATCACACACGCGTACACAGGCAGCATGCATGTGCACACATACACAAAACCCTCGTTCACACACACATACACACAGACACACACACACACAGACACACACACACAGATACACAGACACTTTCCAGCAGGAGTCACTGGATAGCAATGAAGAATAGAAACCCTAGCAGATTTCCTGGACTTCTTGCTCCCTCCCGTTGCCCAAAGCCGCTTACCTCAAGCCATCCCTGTGGAAATATACTCACTTAGTACAGTCTGCGGATTGAACCTTTTATGTTCTGGCTGTAACACTTTGGAACAAACTGTTATTACTCAGCTGGCTTGAGTTTGATGTAGAGTAAGATGGATTGTATGGAAATGAATGGGAAATTGTTTAGTGAATTGGAATTCATTGATGAAGAGCAAATTGATATGAAATATTATGATGGTACTATCACCATGGTAACCATATCTATGCTATCAACCAAATAGTTTTCCTTTTTCAAACAGTTAACTATTTCCAGACAGCATTTCAACATACATATATTAATTAGAACTGTAAGATTAACCCTAGCAACTGCACAGAGTCTCCTGTCTCCCAGATCAAACCCATTTTGGTAGTTTTTGGCTTATTCACTAATATTCCTGTTGTAGGTATAGCAGGACAAACATGTTACATTATTAGAATATAAACAACGGAAATACACTTTTAAAAATGTAAGGAAGAATGTAAACATTAAAATGAAGATTTTCTTTCCCTGGTAGTGATGCATTGAGAATTGTAGCACCTAAAAACACCAAGAGATATGGCTTTTCCACACAACAATGGTTATTAGCAGCCTAACGTACAGGCATTACTGAACTAGAGCTTGGAAAATTCTGCTGCCAGAATTTTTTTCAGCACTTTCTGTTTTTATTCCAGATTTCCAGCATTTGTAGTCATTCACTTTTATTCAGAAAGCTCTTGTTCCTTTCCATTGCTCTACTGTCATTCCTCATCACAGAAAGAAAGAGAGGATCTGCTGCTGCTTACCTCTGTGACAATTCTATGGCTTTAAGAGGTGCATTTTGTCCTATTTTTTAATGAAGAAAGTTTGAGAGAGAAATACTGAGCAGTCTACTCAGAGACAATATAGGAAACAGCCTGTGAGGCCTTGCAGTTTTTTAAAAAGTTGGAACAATAGAAGCAGCCTGAATGGGTGGGGTCAAGCTCCCACAAAACAAGGATTTTTAGCTTTAATTTTTCAGTCGCAGTTGCTGCTTCTCTTGAAGTTGGATGTGGAAGCTCTTACTCCTTTCCCTATGAAAGCCAAAACCTGGGATTCTCTTCCTGCTGCTAGAATTGCATGTGAGACAATCTATTTTACTGAATTTGTCTTTGCCAAGGTGGTGTTTATGGGATGTTACTATATTGGAACAGTTACTGTTTAGTAGTTAAATAATATTACGTTTTGTAACAGAGTTAAGTTATTTCGGTTCTTTCTTTTATTGTATTTGACTATGGTGTATTTGACTATAGTGTAAGAATCAAGTGTGTTTTGCTTCAAGACTGGCAGCTTGACCAATTGAATTACATCGAGAACACAGCCTGGCACTTGCCTTGAAAATAGGATGTAAATTATCTTTCTAATATATTTTGAGGGGGTATGGTTTGGTTCCTCTTCCTTTCTTCATGCTTCTCTCTGAGCAATTTGATGCAAAATGTTTGCCTTCTTCAGGAAGTCCAAGCCCCCCCTTTAATGATAGTTATTTTCCTAGCTGAGGGCAGAAACCATTGGGAACATGCTCTGCTTGTATAATGGGTTATAACTGAAGAAAATGGGTTTGGTTCAAGATAGGGAGCCAGCAGTTGGTAGAACCCCTAGACCAATTCATTTGTGGAACCAAAACTGTGTTGCATTACAGTTGCATCAAACCTAATTCACTTTCTTTTATTTTGTTTCCATTTCTGTAAATACTCTTCATCCAGCCTGACAACTATTCCTTCTCAACAATCTATTTCTCCAATTCTGTTCTTTTCCATATCTGCCCATTTTCCATCCTGTCACAGGATCTTTAGTGAATTTCTGGAGTGCACCTTGTGGATGGTACACACTGCTGCAGCTGGGTATGGATGCTTGTGGATGTGGTGCCAATCAAGTGCACTAGGGTGCAGAAACATCAATTGGTATTGATATTTGGCCCTCAGTCCCACTTATAGAACAAAGGCTTTTAGTTCTCAAAGCTCAAAATGCTAAAACTAATGAGTTAATATTTCAATTAACATTTTTTTATTGAATAATGTAAAAGTTGACCCCCTATTTTTGGCCCAAAAATCTAAATTTTCCATATAACTTGTGTAAAAAGGGGCTCAGTGGTTAGCACTGCAGCCTCACAGCAGCAGAGTCCCAGGTTCGATTCCAGCCTTGGGCGACTATCTGTGTGGAGTTTGCACTTTCTCCCTATGTCTGCGTGGGTTTTCTCCGGGTGCTCCAGTTTCCTCCCACAATCCAAAGATGTGCAGGTCAGGTGAATTGGCCAAGCTAAATTGCCCGTAGTGTTAAGTGCGTTAGTCAGAGGGAAATGGGACTGGGTGGGTTTCTCTTTGGAGGTTCAGTGTGGACTTGTTGGGCTGAAGGGCTTGTTTCCACACTGTAGGGAATCTAAAACCACTCATCTGTCACCCATCCAACTCCCCTCATCCCCTGTGCCTTTATTAAACATGCTGTGAAATTCCCCGCCTAAGCACCTCCCTGACATGAGGTTGCCAGCTCTAGTGAGACAGGTTCCTGGAGCAGTCTGCGTCGACATTTTGAAGATTGAGAGGAGATCTTATAGAAACATATAAAATGATAAAGGGAGTAGATAAGATAGAAGCAGGGAGGTTATTCTACTGGCGGGTGAAGCTCGACCTCGGGGGCACAGCCTCAAAGTAAGACGGAACAGATTTAGGACTGAGTTGAGGAAGAACTTCTTCAGCCAAAGGGTTGTGAATCTGTGGGATTCCCTGCCCAGTGAAGCAGTTGAGGCTAAATTGTTGAATGTTTTTAAGGCAACGATAGAATTTTGAACTGTAGGGGAATTAAGGGTTATAGTGAGAGCGCGGGTGAGTGGAGCTGAGGCCATGAAAAATATCAGGCATGATCTTATTGAATGGCTGAGCAGGCTCCATGGGCCAGTTGGCCTACTCCTGTTCCTAGTTCTTATGTTCTTATGCAACTCTCTCCTCAAGATCCTGCCACATATTCATCCACTTAATATGACCATTCTCCCAAAGCACAGCCTTCCCACACCTTTTCCCAACTGGAAGATGTCAAACAGTCTTACTGTCTTGTTTTGATCTTATCATTAACAATAAGAAAATAAGAGTTGTTTTAAAATGCAATATTTTAATGCCCTTATGTAGTATCCCCTAAATTGCTCACAACAACTAGTTTAATTCCTAGAAATTCTTGGGAAATCCAGGAGGATGGGTAACTCTGTCCACCTCCATCTCTTGTGTTAAGCTGTTCTTTAAAGCTCGCCTCTGATTAAGTATTTAATCTCCACCTCTTCAGTTTTCTCATTATGTATTAGCCAAACACATGGATATGATCCTAAATTGAAAGGATATATCTTATAGTCAAAATGTATGGCACTGGAAAAGCACAGCGGGTCAGGCAGCATCCGAGCAGCAAGAGAGTTGATGTTTCGGGATGTTTCAGGATTTTCAATGAAGGCTTATGCCCAAACCGTTGACTCTCCTGTTCCTCAGATGCTGCCTAACCTGCTGTGCTTTTCCAGCACCACACTTTTTGACTCTGATCTCCAGCATCTGTAGTCCTCACTGTCTCCTTTCGGATATATCTTATTCTTGTGCTTCCCAAACGTTTTTCAATTGTGACCCCATGTGAAGGACAAAGTGATCCTTCAATCAGAGCTGTCTTGGCCGGGTTGGAGAGAGTGGGCAAAATAAGGCAGTTGTTGTTATAAAGCAGGGTGGAGGGGACCCTACTGTACACTATTACAGGTTTGACAATTCTATTGTCAATCACAATGCACAGTTTGGGAAACCCACATGATATAGATGCAAGTTGCCTAATCATTTTGCACAATTTCAGAGGAAGGACTATATCTTTGTTTAAAATTAGGAGGAATTTCTTCTCTTAGAGGATTGTCAGTTGATGATTTCTTTTTTTCCCCCTGAGAGCAGTAGAGGCTGGGTTATTAGACAACCTGATTTCACATTGACAAGGCTGTCAATGGTTACAGAGGGCAGGCAGGAAAATACAGTTAAGGCTGCAATCAGATCAGCCATGATCTTGTTGAATGACAGAAGATCTTGAAAGGGAGAATGGTCTATTCCTGCCCGTACTTCTAATGCTCTCAACTGCTTTAATTTTACTCAGCTTATGTAAAAAGAAATTAAAATCAATTATCTTTTCCTTTTGTTCCACAGAGCTCTCTCTGTCAATTTGTGTGGTTTAAAGTTATAATGGATTGTCAAAATATTGGATTTTCTTTGGCTGAAAGTTCCCTTTGGAGACTGTCTTTAGTCCAATAGAAAATTGTGGAAATGAAGATTGACAATAAACAGCCACAGGGCTCAAGGCTTAAAAATAAACATAGCGTCACACATTCAATTGCGCATATATCATGGCTGGTAATCACAAATGTCACTCCAAATATTTCTGTTGTGTTGAGAAGCAGAGAATGGTGTAGAAGTTTATTTTTAAATCCTGAGATAATTTTCTACGGAGAAATTAGAGAATTCAGGGCATTTTTTTTTCTTTAATATTAAAAGGGATATTCCACTTTTCTCAGTTTTGGCAGTTACTCAGCATGTGTACAATTCGAGAATGTGTTTTTGCGTGTTACAGTGTTAGTCGGCCCTTCCGACTGATTCTAAATAATATCTCAATAATAGCAGTCCAAATCCCCTAACAGTGAAAGCAAGAGTAAACTATACAGGTAGCCTTTCAATTCTGAAAAGGGTTAAACAAGACTTTGGAGAGGCAGAGTGAAACCGAGAGGTTCCCTCTTTCCCTATTCACTCTTATTTTGAAATATTGCAGACTTAATTATTCCTCCCTACATGGATGAGGGCAGCTGGAATTGACCCGTATCATTTATCAGACACAGAGCCTGCTGTTGTGTAAGTTTGGTGCTGTTACCTCCTCCTTTGTCTGTTCGGTTGATCATTGCACGACACTCAAATGCTATATGGGTGTCAAAAGTGTGGTGCTGGAAAAGCACAGCTGATCAGGCTGTATCCGAGGAGCAGGAGAATTAACGTTTCGAGCATTTGCTCTTCATCAAGAATATGGGGGGGGCCCAAGGGGGCTGAGAGATAAATGGGAAGGTGGAGGGGATGGGGGTGGGGGGGGGGGTGCGGGGGTGGGCTGGGGGAGGAGCGGAAAGTTGGGAAGGAAGATGGGCAGGTAGGACAGTTCAAGAGGGCGGTGCCGGGTTGAAGGGTTGGACCTGGAATAACATAGGGGGAGGGGAGATGAGGCAACTGGTGAAATTGACATTGATTCCCATGAGGTTAGAGCATCCCAAGGGGAAAGATGAGGTGTTCTTCCTTCAGGCATCAGGTGGCTTGGATTTGGCAATGGAGGAGGCCCAGGACTTGCATACCCTTGGCGGAGTGGGAGGGAGTGTTGAAGTATTTGGCCACAGGCCAGTGGGGTTGTTTAGTGTGTGTGTCCCAGAGATGTTCTCTGAAACGTTCCGCAAGTTGACATCTGTCTTTCCAGTGTAGAGGAGACCACACCAAGAGCAACGGACACAATAGATGTGTGGAGGTGCAGGAAAATCTCTATTGAATATGGAAGGATCCTTTGGGGCCTTGGATGGAGATAAGGGGTGAGGTCTGGGTGTAGGCTTTACACCTCTTGTGGTGGCAGGGAAAGGTACAGGGAGTAGAGGGTGGATTGGTGAGGGGCGTGCACATAACAAGGGAGTCACGGAAGGAATGGTCTCTGCAGAATGCTGAAAGGGATGGGGAGGGAAATATATCTCTGGTGGTGGGGTCTGACTGTAGTTGGTGGAAATGGTGAAGGATGCTGTGATGTATCCAGAGGTTGGTGAGGTGGAAAGTGAGGACCAGAGAGGTTCTGTACTTGTTACAGTTAGAGGGGTGGGGTTCAAGGGCAGAGGTACGGGAAGTGGACAAGATCCTCTGGAGGACATTGTTGACCACTTGGGAGGATGAATTGCAATCCTTGAAGTAGGATGCCATCTAGGATATTCTGGAATGGAATTGCTCCTCTTGGGAGCAGATATAGTGGAGGCGGAGGAATTGAGAGTAAGGGATAGTGTTTTACGGGGAGGGGTGGGAGGAGGTGTAGTCCAGGTAGCTGTGGGAGTCTGTGGGTTTGAAGTAGATGTCCGTGTTGACTCAGTCACCGGAAATGGAGATAGAGAGGTCCAGGAATGGAAGGGAGGTATCTGAGATGGTCTAGGTGAAACTTGAGGTCAGGATGGTAGGTGTTAGTGAAGCTGATGAACTGTTCAATCTCCTCATGGGAGCACAAAGTGGTGCCAATACAGTCATCGATGTAGCGGAGGAAAAGGTGGGGAATGGTGCCAGTGTAGCTGCAGAAAGTGGACTGTTCCACGTATCCGATGAAGAGGCAGGCATTGCTGGGGCCCATGGGAGTGCCAATGGCCACCCCTTTGGTCTAAAGGTAGTGGGAGGATGTGAAGGAGAAATTGTCAAGGGTGAGGACCAGTTCATCCAATCGAATGAGTGTGTCGGTGGAAAGGTACTGCTTGTCTAAATTGATTGTCACCTTTATTTATACTGATAAAACCTTAAGTTATCTTGGGACCGTGACTCGAAAGAAGTGCTTGGATTTATATATTAATGAATTGAAACCTGCAACCCTATTTTAAGTTATTTAAGACTTAACAGCAACCTAGGTTTGTTGAAAACTTTGCATCAGTTGTATAACACTGTGATCTTTTACAATAAATTCTGTGTCCTGTGATCCTGCCCCCACTAGTTACCTGAATAAACAGCAGTGCTCCGAAAGCTTGTACAGGTACTTCAAATAAATCTGTTGGATTATAACCTGGTGTTGTGTGATTTTTAACTCTGCATTAATAAAAGCATGCAAACCAGAGTCAATCCCATGTTTAGTTGGTAATGATGGTGTGGGGGATATGCCTGGTCTTGAGGTTAAAGGTTGTGGTTGAATACAATTCTGCCACTGCTGATTTTTCTTCTGATTTCTTTAAGGCAGGTCTTTGTCTCTGTTTTTCCACAGCATCGCAAACATCTACTGTGTCAAAATGTTAGAATTGTCAGCTGCTGTCAGTGTAATAGATGAGGTATTGACTTTTAACTTTCGAGGATCAGGGTTCCACACTCTCCAGACTAATGGAATCAAAGGCTCAGATATTCCAATGGCCACATATCTTTTGGGGCAGCATTGACAGAAGTTAAGCATCGGGACCTATGTAGAGTTCCCAAAGCAGAGAATTGCACAGGAAATTGAGAATTCTGATGTGCAGGTCCCTCCTGCATCGGAACACCTTTTAAAATAAAAGCTCTTTAAACCCGGAAAAATTGGAAGATTTTGACTTATTGAGGATTAAAAACCTCCTCAAAATCCTGGATAAGTATTCACCACCTACTGTCCAATGTGGTATCCAATATCACCTACTGTGAACTCCTACTCACTATCCAATAACATCCATGACGGCAATACCCAAACCCCTGACAGCCAATGACTTGAACCTACCTGACACTTTTCTCACCTCCCAGACCTGATAACCGCTCCCAGACTCTGATCACTGACACCCTTCCAGTTGGAACACCAAGCACCCCCTGACTCATGCTGACCTCCAACCCAAGACCCTCAGATCTGCAATCCCTCCCTGGCCTGCTAGAATCAACTCAAATGCCCAACTTCAACCTGGCCCAGTTACACCTCATATTGCACCCGATACCCACTCCCTGACTCAACCTGACATTGCCTTTGCTGGGTCTTACACTGACCTCATTCTAACTATATAGTCCATGATGAGTACCACTCCACCATCCTGACCTGAAACATCACCACTCCCCTTCACTGAGCCAAACAGCATCCTTCCAAACCCCATCCCAATCACCCAAAGAACTTATTCCCTTCTTAGAATCCCTACAATGTGAAAGCAGGTAATTTGGTTTAGCTCAGTGGTTAGCACTGCTTCCTCTCAGCACCAGTGATCAGGGTTTGATTCCACCTCTGGGTAACTGTCTGTGTGGAGTTTGCACATTCTCCTCCTATCTATGTAGGTTTCCTCTGTGTGCTCTTGTTTCCTCCCACAATCCAAAGATGTGCAGGTTAGATGGATTGGCCATGCCAAACTGCCCCATTGTATCCAGAAATGTGTAGATTAAGCAAGTTTGCCATCAGGAATGTGTGGCTACAGGGATAAGGTGGTGGTGGAGAGGAGGGGGATTCTGGGTGGGATGCTCTTCTGAAGGTTGGTGTGGACTTGATGGCTTTCCACACCGTGCCTACAGTGAAACTCTGCCTTGCCAGTGGGTACTCAGCCAATCTGGCAACCTACCCACCTTCAAACCTACACCCCCTTCTCTCCCTAGTACACTCTTACATCCCCTCCCATTTCCCACACTACTCTTTACTTACCCTACATACATATCCATAAGAGTTATCAAACTCTGAGTGACAGTTGGACTACAGAATACAGCACTTAGTGTTCTAAATGCAGCATGGTTTCCATAGCGATCTTCCAAGCTGCTGGAGCTGAAGATCCCAGAACTGGGTTGTAACAGGGCGTTCCTGTCCAGCACAGAAGACATCTAAAAGATAAATGCACATTTCCTGAGCTGATCAGGGTAGGAAGTAGCATTTCCGATCCTGAATGGAATTTCTGGGTCAAGTCTCTAATGGCTGTTGTTGTCCATTTGTGGAAATCTAAATGAGATGAGTTGGATAATTTTAATTCAGAGGGGTCAACAACACAAACCCACCTTAATTAAGCAAAGTGACAATCTCACGGAGAGGGAATACTGGAAACCTGAGGCTGAAATGGGCAGTTTTCCTGGGACTTGCACTAAAACACTTTGCCAGTCTGAAGGAAGGGAGCATCTTAACTGTTATTTCTGATCTGGGAGCACTCAGTGCCTGAACTGGGAGTATTGGAATCCCCAGTGGTGTCACCCCTCACCTTCACAAGGATAAATAAATCATCAAAGCTGCAACCAACTCTTTGAACTGAATTCTAATTTGTAAAATGCATTTCTCAAAATCCATGGCGTAAACAGTTCCTTCAGCAGTGACACAAGAGATTTGTGACTCTAATGTGCTGACTCCAATCCTCCTTACAGCATAATTGTGTTTAATTGTTTTCACCCTTAGCAAGATCTGTCTTCACCTACTGTGCATGAATTAGTGTGTTATGATTGCAATACAAGGATAGAATCAACTAAGTACAACGTAGTATTTTTCAAAAATATACTAAAATAGTCTCAGTCTACAGAAGTCACTTTTCCCCTGCCAATTTCTGCTGAAATGCTTCCAGATAAATACAAATGACGCACTTTCTATCAAGAGGTAGCCAGGGAGATTGGTCATGAATATATCAGTCAATGATTCTGGCGACATTGGTTTAATGAGTGGCAGCTATCTGCATCAGGTTGAACACCGCATAATTGCATAGGGCTTCGAGGACCTGCCTTGGTCTCTTTGATCAGTAATGACATGCCTCACTAGCACTTTTAAGTTAATAGGCTGCAAGGGCAAATGCTGCTGTCTTGGGTATTGAGCCTTCTTCCTTTAGGCTGCATTGAATGGCATTACATGAGTAAACTTCAAACAAATCTCTGACAGTTCTTACAATTTAAACAGAAAGGCTGCTGGAAGCTGTAGCCCAGAGTTGAGAGTCATCTTAAGATAGTACTGAGATATCCCAGGCACCTACAGTCCAATCATACCTAGTACCAGTAAAACTGGAGTCAATGGGAATCAGGGGAAAGACTCAGCATTAGTTGGAGTCATACTTATCACCAAAGAAAGTGATATCATCTCAGCTCCAGACAACTCCGCAGGAGTTCCTAAGTGTAATGCCCGAGATCCAACAATTTTGGACTGCTTCGTCAACAACCTGACTTTCATCATAAGGTTAGAAGTGAGGATGTTCACTGATGGTTGCACAAAGTTCAGTACCAAATGCGACTTCTCAGATACTCAATGTACTAAATTGCCTTTTTCTCCATTGTAAGCAAGACCTGTACAACAGCCAGGCTTGAACTGATAAGTAGCATGTGACAATTGTGTCATACAAGTGTCAGACAATAATCATCTGCAGCAAATAAATCCAACCATCACCCTTTAATATTCATTGGCATTAGCATGACTGAATCTCCCATGATCAACATCCAATAATTACTATTGAGCTGATATTGAACGGGATCATCATATTGTGGCCACACAGACAAGTCAAGGGCAGGGAACTCTGTAACGATTATCACCACTCAGACTCACCAAAGCCTGTCCACAAGACCATAAGACCATAAGACATAGGAGTGGAAGTAAGGCCATTCGGCCCATCGAGTCCACTCCGCCATTCAATCATGGCTGATGCGCATTTCAGCTCCACTTGCCAGCGTTCTCCCCGAAGCCCTTAATTCCTCTAGACAACAAGAACCTATCAATCTCGGCCTTGAAGACATTTAGCATCCCGGCTTCCACTGCACTCCATGGCAATGAATTCCACAGGCCCACCACTCTCTGGCTGAAGAAATGTCTCCGCATTTCCGTTCTGAAATGACCCCCTCTAATTCTAAGGCTGTGTCCACGGGTCCTAGTCTCCTCGCCTAACAGAAACAATTTTCTAGCATCCACCTTTTCAAAGCCATGTATTATTTTGTATGTCTCTATTAGATCTCCCCTTAATCTTCTAAACTCCAATGAATACAATCCCAGTATCCTCAGCCGTTCCTCATATGCTAGACCTGTCATTCCAGGGATCATCCGTGTGAATCTCCGCTGGACACGTTCCAGTGCCAGTATGTCCTTCCTGAGGTGTGGGGACCAAAACTGGACACAGTACTCCAAATGGGGCCTAACCAGAGCTTTATAAAGTCTTAGTAGTACATCTCTGCTTTTATATTCCAACCCTCCTGAGATAAGAGACAACATTGCATTCGCTTTCTTAATCACAGACTCAACCTGCATGTTTACCTTTAGAGAATCCTCGACTAGCACTCCCAGATCCCTTTGTGCTTTGGCTTTATTAAGTTTCTCACCATTTAGAAAGTAAAAGGTTCAAATCAGGAGTGTGATGGAACAATCTGCACTTGCCTGGATGTGTACAGCTTCTTTAACATTCAATAAGCTTGACATCATCCAGGACAAAGCAACACATTCGATCGGCATCTGATCTAATGCTTGCGACATTCGCTTCCTCCACTATTGAAACATAGTGGCAAAGTGTGCATCATCTGCAAGGTTTACCATGATAGCTCACAAGGCCCCCTAGAGAACATCTTCCAAATCCATGACCTCCGCTATTGAGAACAGCAAGAGCAGAAAATGCATTGGGACACCACCAGCTGTAAGCTCCTCTCGACTGACCTGACCTGACCAGGGACTATCTCACTATTCCTTCATTGTTGCTGGGTTAAAATCTTGGAACTCCCTTCACAATAGAACTGTGGGTGTGTGTACACCATGTGGGTGGAAGCAGTTCAGGAAGTCAGCTCTCTACCACCTTATCCATAACAATTAGGAAAGGGCAATAAACGCCACCTAGTCAGGAATGCTCACATCATGTGACTAAATTAAAAACAAACGTTGTTCATTAAAATGAGGCTCGGTGACAAGTATTTGGGAAGGCTGGTGCCTACATAAAACAATAACTGCCTTCAGTCATGTTTGGTTTTCATTAATGAAGGGGCGGCACGATGGCCCAGTGGTTCGCACTGCTGCCTCAAAGCATTAGAGTCTCAGGTTCGATTCCAGCCTTGGGCGACTATCTGCGTGGAGTTTGCACATTCTCCCTGTGTCTGCGTGGGTTTCCTCCGGGTGCTTCAGTTTCCTCCCACAATCTAAAGATGTGCAGGTCAGGTGAACTGGCCAAGCTAAATTGCCCATAGTGTTAAGGGCATTAGTCAGAGGGAAATGGGATTGGGTGGGTTACTCTTCGGAGGTTCAGTGTGGACTTGTTGGGCCGAAGGGCCGGTTTCCACACTGTAGGGAACCTAATCTAAAAAGTGGGAAGCATGATATGTGTGGATTAGCCACAGGGTTGTATTTGAGGAGTAGCTTGGAAAAGTGGCATGTCCTTTTGGAGAGGGGATATACCCTTTTGGAAGTGGTTCCATGATAACTTTTGGAGAGGTGCCTTTGGTAAATAGTCCTGAGGACTGTCAAAAACAACCATGAACATGCCAAAGAGTGCAGAAGCTCAATGATACTGTCAAGCTCATTGGGAATTGCAAGAAAGTTATCAGTAGATCACAAACAGAGGCCTGCGCTCTAAATATTACATTTTTAAAAAACTAACTGAAGTGTTTTAAAAGAAAAACTTGGTAGTTTATCTTATCTTCTAGGAGAAAGTGAGGATTGCAGATGCTGGAGATCAGAGCTGAAAATGTGTTGCTGGAAAAGCGCAGCAGGTCAGGCAGCATCCAAGGAGCAGGAGAATCGACGTTTCGGGCATGAGCCCTTCTTCAGGAATGTTTTTTTTTAAGTTTGGTGGAGCAGGAGCAGGCTGAGACAATGAGTCGGCCGGGGCAGCCAGGTTTGTGGATTTTGGGAAGGAGGTAGAAACGGGTGGTGCGGGGTTATGGGACTATGAGGTTGGAGGCGGTGGATGGGAGATCCCCTGAGGTGATGAGGTTATGGATGGTCTGGGAGATGATGGTTTGGTGGTGGGAGGTGGGGTCATGGTCAAGGGGGTAGTAGGAGGAGGTGTCCGCGAGCTGGTGTTTAGCCTCAGCGGCGTAAAGATCGGTGCGCCAAACTACTACTACGCCTCCCTTGTCTGCCGGTTTGATAGTGAGGTTGGGGTTGGAACGGAGGGAGTGGAGGGCTGCACGTTCCGAGGGTGAGAGGTTGGAGTGGGTGAGAGGGGTGGAGAGATTAAGGTGGTTAATGTCGCGCCGGCATTTGGCTATGAAGAGATCGAGAGCGGGTAAGAGGCCAGCATGAGGTGTCCAGGTGGATGGGGTGTGTTGGAGGCGGGAGAAGGGGTTGTCAGAGGGTGGGCGAGAATCCTGGTTGAAGAAGTAGGCGCAGAGGCGAAGGCGGCGGAAGAATTGTTCGATGTCACGCCACATGTTGAAATCGTTAATTCGAGAGCGTAGGGGAATGAAGGTGAGGCCTCTGCCGAGGACTGATCTTTCATCCTCAGAGAGGGGTAGTTCTGGAGGGATGGTGAAAATACAGTAGGGCTGGGAGCTAGGACCTGGTGTGGCGCTGGAGCTGGGAGTGGGGTCGGGATTAGGCATGGGGGTGGAATCCGGGCGGGGACGGAGATCGGCGTGGGGTGGGGTTAGGCGTGCGGATGGAGATCGGCGTGGGGGCGGAGTTAGGCATGGTGACGGAGATCAGCGTGGGGGCGGAGACACATGTGGCGTGGTCGTTGTGCAGGTGTGTGATGTCACTGGGGGCGGAAGTGGCTGCGGCGACGATAACCCCGGGGGCGGATGTGGCTGTGGCGACGGCAGAAACGGTGTTGTTCCCGATAGCAGTGGACCCCGCGGAGGCCGCGAATCTGTCGGCGATGGTCTTCTTGGCAATCGTGGGCTGCGAGGTCGGTGGGGGCAGAAGTGATGTCATGGTTTGTGGCGGCAGTTGCTGCCACGGGCGCTGCAGCGGCCGCATGGTTAATGGTGCCCGAGTGATTTCGGAGGCCAATGGAAGATTCTGGAACAGTTGAGGAACCCTGAGTGTGGGGATAAGCACATGAACGTTTTTGGTAATTACTGTCTTTAATTTCTGATTTGGCTAGGAAGAACTGTTTGTTTAGTGTATGGATTCTTCTGAGGATGAAGAACAGTCGAGGTCCTTTACAGGTCTGTGAGAGTGTTGTCCTGAGCTGGGGTAGGTTTTAATTGCAGGGAGTGTAGGTAGCGGCTCATGGCTGCAAGCGTGGAGCGGAGGATCCGGAGGGAGGTCTGTTGCTGGAGGCTTTGGATTTGTTGTAGGTACTGGTTGTCCTGGTTGGGTCTGAATTTTGTTGGTCTGAACGTAGTCCAGAGTCCATGCAGGGTCAGTCGGTTCCGTAGGCAGGTGCTGAGGAAGGAGATGTGGCTGTGGTAGCGAGTCTGTTTGAGAACATGAAAAACTTCTGGGCAGAGGAGATGACCTGGGGTGTGCAGTGAGAGAGGGACTCACTGAGATCCTTGTAGAGGGAGGAAGAGAGCTTCTTCAAGGAAGGCATTCTTGCAAGAGGATTCGCAGTAGGTTAAATCTTCGAGGAGAAAGTGAGGACTACAGATGCTGGAGATCAGAGCTGAAAATGTGTTGCTGGAAAAGCACAGCAGGTCAGGCAGCATCCAAGGAGCAGGAGAATCAACGTTTCGGGCATGAGCCCTTCTTCAGGAAATTCCAGCAACACATTTTCAGCAGTTTACCTCATCTATTGGCATATGCCCAAGAGTTATTAATACTGGACTAATGTTGAATGACTGTCTTTATAACCTTTCATTATCACAGTGGGTGTCTCTCCATTTACAGTTTGATAGACAGCTTCAAGTGTTTACAGTGGGATTATAAATTCTAATTTTTTTTAAAATAAGAGATTAAAGGAATTTGAATGTAGTGAATGAATTTTAATGAATCAGTGAGTATTTTAAACAATGAATTCTTAAAGAAGCACTTAATATTTTTATTAAAATCACCAAGGTTTCTGAGGGCTGCCTAGGTGGGTACCGGTTGAGTTGGCATGGTAGTTGTATTAGTGAAGGTTTGGTGGGTGGAAGGGCAAATATTGGCAGTACAGGCTATTAAGGGCCATGAAGGTTATGAGTAGATGAACATAGGTTGTCCTGGAGGGAATCACTGGTCATGGAGGTGCTGGAACATGAGGTGGCATTAATTGTGGAGATTGAATGGGGAGGTTGAAAGTATTGAGAAGTGAGAGCTGGAGGGCAGCTTTACATTGTTCCTTTGAAAAAAAAACTTCAACGAGGAACTTTGTGAGGACTGTAATCCTCTTGGCTTCATGAAGTTGGGGGAATGACCCATGGAAGTTCAAGTGGCCCGTGTTCTGCGAATTGCCACTTACATCCATGGAAAGTCCATCAGTTGGTGGAGATAGATCTCTCTTCCTTTGTGCGCTTTCATTGGGAAATGTATCACTTACAAATCCCTCCTAGGTAGAGCGACAGGGATCTTTTGAATGAAGTTGCAAGTAGCTGCCTGACTAATGTGACGAGGGCCATCAGATGCTGGTTTCAAATTCAAACGGTCCCTGAAGAGGTTTGTGGAACCCTATTCATGGTGTCTGTGAGTTTAAAGCCAGAATTATTTTATGGAATATACTTCACACAATCAACCTTCAATGCAACCATTCCCATTTCTTCATCTTCCTCTTCCTTGTATAATCAAAGGGCCTTCCCATGAGGAATCAATGTCCCCAGCGCAAATCAAGACTTTTAGAAAAGCTGAGTTAAAGTCCTGGCTAAACTTTCAAAATAATAAGAGCAGTACGCAAGCAAAACCCTCTCTAAACCCTGAGGGATTCCCCTTTGCAGCTCCAACTGCAATTACACAATGGTGGTGATCATTTAATGTAGAAATTGAGGGGAAAAGATTAGATGTGTCAATTTATCACACCGTTATGCTGCAGGACTTAAAGTGGACTGTTACGTTTTGGTTCGTAGTTCTCATGTGCTGTTTTGAGGCATTAGCATTTAAGGACTGAATTTAACCTGTTTTGGGTATTAACTCCATTCGAGTGGAGAAGTGGGTAGAATTGGGAGAAGAATCCAACCTGGGAAGTCTAGGCTAATTGCAATCGTCAAGTTAAGAAAGGCTGGAGAATGAAGAATAACTTGAACATGGCTGAAGAAGTCAGAGTAGAAAGATATAGGAGAGAAGAAAAAAAGTATAGAAGCTGCCAGATGGGGAATGGGGTATGACAGAAGACAGAGGATACACTGTGATGGGGTGGAAGAACAGAGTGGAGGAGCTGGTAGAGAAAGGTTGATTGAAGTGACGGGCCAAAGGAAAAAGGACAGTATTCTGTGGCAAGAGGTTAGATTGGGTGGAGAAATGGGTATGGTTAAGGGAAGGGAAGGTAAGGGAATTTCATAACGGATATCAGCAGGGATTTCAGACTAAGAATAACCAATGATACATTGCAAGTAAGAAAATAAAGTTCAATGGGCGGGGGTTGGAGATGTTTGGGAGAATATGAGAGTGGACTAGGAAGCAGGTAGAAAGATAGGATGACAGTAGCGAATCAAAGGAAAGGATGGGTAAATTGAAAATAAATTGGAATTGACAATGCCCAATTAAATAAAGATGCAGGCTACAATACATAAAATGAAGTAATGAAGGAAGAGTGCTCTGTTGGGGAAAGTTTGATGTAAGGCTAGTCTGCAAGGTCTGGGGACATGGTACACAAAGTTCAAAGATAATTGGCTGAAAATAGAGTGGAATCTTGTCCAATGAGAGGAGCCAGTACATTTAAATACCAACCAAAAGGATACAAAGGAACATTGAGATGGGACATATAGAGAGGCTGATTGGGCAAAGGTGCAGGTGATGAACCTCAAACTAAATGGGAAGGACATCATCAGATGGGTCGGAATGATAGGAGGTAGGCAGCAAGGAGTTGAAGGAGAGAGCAGACAGCAATGTGCAGGGGTGATGTTCAATAGAGGATAAAGGATAGTCTTTGTGTGGAGCACTCTATCATTGTGCGCTGTGAACGAAGCACTTTAATTGTTAAACAGTGCACTATAACTTAAAAGCTGGAAAATCTTTGAGGAGTAATTTGACTTAATGGATGCTTCCTTCAGCAGGCTAATATTTGGTAAGTTCAGCCATGCACAACAAGGTGAAGATACTGGAGATTGCCTGTTCTTCTAATGTAGGAGAAACAGCACTCCTGCGGTCGGACTAGAGTGGAATGATACTGACAAATGGAAAATTTATTCTCAACCTTTCTATG